>NC_140581.1:493151374-493361541 GCF_964204655.1 Triturus cristatus | reverse complement strand
GCCCAGAGTTGCAGAGTGGGACTCCATGATTGGAATAGGCACCGAGGCGAGAATTATCAGGTCCGTGGTATTTTTGAGCCCAAGACCCGCCGAGGCAGGGAATTGAACCCCGGTCCCGGGCTAGACTTCTGCATCAGGGTCTGCCGCTCTAATCATTGAGCCACACTTCTCCACAACTTCGGCACACTGGAAGGTGGCACCATGCAGCTCCACACACAGTTCCACTCCGTAAGTGCCATGCAAAGCCTATATTTGCACACCACCTGCGTGCTGTCAGTTTATCTTTCTGCGCCTCCAGACGCAGATCAGGAGTTCTCTTCACATATGAGACGTTAGGTCTTTGAGCAAACCTGCTCATGAAAAGGAGGGTTGTCCTCTTTGCCCAAAAAAATCATGGGATGAATCTAAACACCATCAGAAGCCTAGGTCTTGTGGCGGGTCACTGAGAGCACTAAAATTAAGACTCGAGAGCTTTTTCAGGTTCCTGATCCTTGTTCCTTTCAGGAATCATCTGATCAACAGTACCACAGAGGCGGGTGAGAGGATTGCAGACAAGGCGAGTCTGTGCCAAACGGAACATGCAACGCTCTTTTGACATGAAAGTCAAGAGGAAGGAACCGCCTCCATATAGAGCCCCCTTCCAGAAAAAGAAGGTTGCTGCTTTAACAGAGAAATATGCCCCAGACGGTGAGAACCCTTCTCACTTGTCCTCATGGTGAAAATGTGATCCTCCCTTATTTTTTGCATCTCGTTCCTTATGAGACAAAAGCATGCATATGCTTCAAAGTGGGCCCTTGCTTTGACCCCTGCATCATTTCGCAACCAAGCTGGTTGGGATAAGGATTCACTGCTGCATGGTATTCCGATACGTTCCACCCATCAGCCCCAACCTCAATATCCAAGTATACGTGACACTAAAGCGTCCGTTAGAGACATCCTTACTGAGCTGGAGTATCCGGATGTATTGCCCTGTCTTTCCTCACAGTTCTTATCGTATCGTCTTCGATTACAGATATTTGAATAGTCATACGTGCACTTTTGTGGTACCAAACACTCATAGTAGGGCCCTGATTAATAATATCGTCCCTGAAAAATGTAAAACTACACTTGATATTTCTAACATTCTTTTCAGTCAACCTGACTCATGAGAGCCGTGATTGGTCTTTGTTTACCACCCTCGGTTCTCAGAGGCGCTATGCCAGTTTACCCATGGGACATAAGAATATCCCCGGGGCCTATGCGGCACATCTAATGCCCTTTTACATGACATTGATCCTGATGCTTTGTCCTATGTCGATGACCTATACTGTACCGATGATGAACTCAATCCTCATTCAGCAAGAGTGGATCGGGATCGCATTATTACTTGATTCGCTGAACTTAGTAACCAGTTCAATTTTGCAAAGACCCACTTTGCTTTTCTTGCTGTGCTTTTTCTTGCTTATGAATTAGCCAGTGAGGGTACGGGTTTGGCTTCCCATTTTTGGGGAAAATGTGCACAATTTCAACCCCCTTCTATCATCAAGAAATTGCAGCCTCTGCTTGATTTTTAAAAATTTGGCAGAGCTTAAATTCCTGATTATGCTCAGCGTATTAAACCTCTTTATGCTTTGATACACCCGTCCTTTTCCGCTTCCTCCTGGCTTCCACACCATACTGCTGTCTTACGCGCTTTGCAAACGGATCTACTTGCTACGCAGTTCTTGCAGACCAGGCTTAATACCACAAATTTGTTCATCCAGATATTGCTGGGTGCAATTGGTTCTACTTATGCAACATTCAGTAAGGGTGATACTGCCCCCATTGCTTATTAATCATATCTGTATACTCCTGCGGAAATGCGTTTTTCTTCTACTGATATTGTTTTTAACTGCAGTACAGATGGCCATCCTTAAAGAAAGGCCTCTTACTCAAGGTAAACACATCTTAGTCATTTCACCTGTGCCTGCCTTGGATGCAGTCACAGAGGCTAGCATTCCTAATTCTAAAGCCCCCCCCACCCCCGTAGGATTCTATGGGTTGCGTCTTTAACATCTGTTGATGTTACCTTGTTCGTGACCCTTCATTGCAAACACAAGAGTTTCTTCAATATGAACATGTTTATCCTCTGCCTTCCTTGCTTCTTCCTTTTGATCAGTATAAATGTATAATTTACTCTGATGGTTCAGCACAACCGGCCATTGGTTCTAAGCAGTCTTATTCTGTGGCTTGCGCTATTGTTGTTGGCACTATGATCGATGGAGTTTTCCACTCCACTTTGATTCATACTCAGTCCCTTGGTGACTGTACGGCACAGTTGGCCAAGTTGAGAGCTTTGCTTTTGGCTCTCCAGCATTATGATCCTGAGTCACCCACCCTTGTTGTGTGAGATTCTTTTTATTGTGCACAGTCCTTCAGTGACAATTTACATTTTTGGAAACAAAATGACTTTCGGAATTTTAAGGGTAGCACAATAAAACATAAAATGGGTTGGGTTAAGGAGGTTGGTCTTAAAGCTCGCCTGGCACTTACACATGTTGTACATACATTGTGCCATCAACGTGCAGTAACGCATTCAGTTGGGAATTCAATGGCTGTTAAGCAGTCCAATCTACAGTAGCCACAACTAAAGTAGCTGTGGTTACACATTCTATGACTAAAATTAATGGTGGCTTTCTAGCTGCCATCGCTGCATCTCAGGATGGTGCTGCTTTCCCTCAAGGCTTTCCTTCTAAGGATACTTATCAGTTAACTTCTGACAAAGTTCCCTTTGTGACAATTCCTGGGGTTGGTGATCGTCTGATTTCCAGCCTCGACTGCAGACACTCTTAGATAGTGGCCGCTCTTGAGGGTATAGCTTTTGCACATGCAGGAGTGGCTGCGACTGTTACACTCATGCAGCAATGTTATTGGTGGTGGGGTTTGTCAACAAATTAAGTGTTCTACTGTGTCCCGTCCACCTCAGACACACCTGTATAATTCAAATCAGCCGTTGGCTGTGTTTATCTTGATCATTGCGGTCATCTTGTTATGTTAGTGAATTCAAATATATTTTGGTTTGTGTAGATTCTTGCTCGAAGTTCCTCTGGGTCTGGCCACAGCGCTCGGCTGATGCTCGAAAAGTTAATGAGAATTTGCTGGTCTTTATCAGGCCTTATGCCTGTGGCACTTTCCATTCATACCAGGGTCCGGCTTTCGCCTCTAAGGAGTACTGTGAATCAGTGACGTCCATGGTGGTGCAGATGCATTTCTCGTCTCCACATAGACCCGAGGGCAATTCTGTTGTGGAGCGGATGAAATGTGATTTAAAGCGGTCTTTAACAGCGTGGGTATTCGGTATGGTACATGACTGGTTAACTCATCTTTATGGGCTTCAACGAGCGCTTAACCTCCCTAAAAGATCTCTGAGTGGCCGGATGCCGTATGAAATGCTGTTTGGCATCAAGATGTACTTTCCAGATCTTGATGGTCTAGACGTTGTGGCGGTAGCCACAACCTCTGTCGTAGATAACCACTGTGCTGTCTTACAGGATCTACAAAAATGTAATGATGCACTGGTTAACAGTCATTTGCCTTCGACTCTCCCATCGGATCCAGCTGTTCGAATTCCGGTTTCTGGCTGGCTTCTAAAATTGGTGAGCTGGTTAGTGAATAGGTGGCGATCAAGAAAGAATTTGATGCCTCCATCTGTGCTCCTGTTCCAGTGGTTGGTCTTCAATGTACCCAAGCTGTGATTTTACCACCACTTATCCGAGGGAAAGAAAATCATTTAGTTTCCATTGAACATGTCAAGTTACCATATGGCCAATCATAAATAGCATGCCTAGAGGTGTCCCAACACAGAATGTTGCTTTACAGCCAGTGAGCACCATCCTTGCTGATTCTCTCTAGCTGCCGGAGGGGCATATCCCTTGACCTGGTACCTGTTGTACCTTCTTCACACTCCTCAATGGTAATTGTTTATTCTGATCTTTCAGTCAAGACCCCTTCTGCAATGCAAGTCTCATGTCTCCATCCAGAATCACAGCCTCCTTTATTCCAGCGGAGTTCTTCTGGTTACTATATCAATCAAGATAGCTTTTCTTCAGACCGTTCTTCATTGTTTTCAGTTCCACCACCAGCATAGATTTGTGTTTTCATCTCCTGGTTTAAACACACTTATCAGGTTCCACCATGGATATATATATATGGATTGTGTTTTCAATGGTATTTTTGTTCATGTGGATTAGATTTGTGACTTTTTTTTTCCTTTTGATCAATGGCCACTACCTCCCAGAACGTTCTGCTGCATAAATGGCCGACGGGTTGTTTGCCCCACATTCTTCTTTGCATAAAATGAAGAGACCAGTCCCTTAACATTTCAGCGGTCCCAATCACTGATGAAAATGTATGGGATAAAGTACCATTCGATGTATTCGATCCTACAGAGACCCTGCAGATACGATATGTGTTCCGAGTTTCCATGAGTAATGTAATTGTGCCTGGGTTGCAATCGGATGATTGGGTTGTGGATACTGTGAACTATGTTTTTGACTTGTTCTGTTATCAACAATATGGACATCTTTTTTTGCATAGAACAACCAGACAGCGCCCCCAATATAATTATACACAATGGAAGCATTGCCCAACTCCACCTCTGGGTAGTTAAATAATGCAAAAAGATGAAGTACACACATTTCACAGGTTATGACCCTTCAGACCCGAAATCATACTACTTTAAATTGATTTCCCACTATCTCGAAAAAATATATGCATACTCAAAGTAATCTAATCTTTACAGCTTACTTCATTGAGGAACTAACCCTGAAAGGCTAGGATTATTGGAAGTACAGTATTGATTTAAATTCAATTTGGGGCACTAAGTCTTAGAAGTCCGAGGTACAGAATCATTATTCCATGCATGTTTCATATATACACAAATTATTTTTCTAAATGACACGATCCAACAGACTACTTGTCTGGGATTGGCTAAAATTAAAGAATTGAATACTCCAGTTATTCCATCCTTTGCCCCTTTTGATGATTGGCAGTCTTATACAAATTATACTGAAGACCAATTAAATTGTATGATACAAAACAGTACATATAGTTCCTCAGTTACGGCTCCGGGTAGGTGGTAAATTTGGCCTGTAGGCACTAATGTTTGTCATGCTCGTTTTTTAAACTACACATCTGGGTTCAAATCAAATAGACCTGATCCCTGATATTTACAATCCACGCACCCTGTGGGTAAATTATGCATGCAATGGTTAGAACATTCCACGTTGTCTGCAGTGAAACAACATCTTTCTTTCCAATCTGAAGACATGAATCTGTCAGACTTCCTTTTAGGTCCAAAATCATCCCGTTCTAAACGATTTGTTTATGCTGCTTATAACGAAATTTGGAAATTGTCGCAAACGGAGGCTGCAGTACGTTTATGCCAAATTGATCAAGATAATTTGGAAGTGCTTGCTGTAGTAGACAATAGTATAAATACTTGACCTCGTATTTATAGTTTAGATAATATTGTATTGTCTGTCATTGATATTGTGCAAAGTGATGTGTCTACAATGTTTCATGGTCAGACTCAACTTAGATCAATTACGCAATTTAGTTGAGCACTCCAAACCCTCAAGAACGGGCGTGTTCCTTGGCATTACCTCAATTCTACTGCTTTGTTCTTACCTTTTAATTTAACAAGTAAACAGCAATCAATGGCTATGGCAAATACTAGTTATACCATGTTAAACAAAAAGAAACTTGAACAACTTCTCTTCACTCTACAAGAAACACCTTCAGCAGTCTGGTTAATACATAGGGTTATGTAGTTTGCCATCTTGACATTTCAGTACACTGTCTGCTTGAAACACTTACCAGTGGGTAGATACAAAGCCATTGAGAGCAGTTACATACATGAATTGTGGTTCCTGCTATTCATCTATTGTTGTCGGTGAGCTAAGAGAGAAGTTTTTCTTTCGGGGGTGGAAGCGTGTGTTGGGAATAAGACTCCACTGCCGATCATTCCCTTGTATGTCAACATGTAAAGATTCCTTGTGTCTATAAAGTGTCTGCACCTAATTTGGCTTATTTAAAAGGCACTCCTGTTCCTGCAATTATACCCACTCTCACATAGCTTTCAAATTGAAGCTATCTTGTCCTTAATAATCATGTTTGTTGCAGTCTGTGGGCGGGAATCCTGTATGTGGTATCTGATTCCCAGTTAGTCACTTGCTGCAACAACGTCCTGTTTCCCCTCCCCACAGGAGTGTAGTTTGTTCATTATGGCCTTCCATTCCAACTTTGAAAAGTGATTTCAATAAGCTAAAAAGCGTTATTGTTTCAACTAGATGTGGCTCTCACTTCAGCTCGCAAAACCTTCAAATTGCAGGTGGAGAGAACTTCCAGTGAAGTACAGTCATTGTTAAACACTAATCCCCCCTACATTTCAGTGAACTGATACATCAAATATTTTATGCTCCGGATACCATAGGCCTGGACCACTTTTTTAAACTTGTGGGCTCCGACTTTGTGACCTCTTTTCAAACTATTTTTGAAGTAATCCCAGCTTTTATACATTCTATTTTTTCCAGTGTGTTCAGTGGGTTCCTACAGCTGCTCATCTTGATTTGTTGCATTCTAGTGCTGTTCCTGCCATCCCGCAATGGATGCTTCCTTTGTGGTGCTTCCATGGCAGGCATAGGTGCAGTTGTACCATTAGCGTATGCTGCAGCTCTTTGGAGTGGTGCCCCTGGACGCTCTGGATGACGAGTTTTGTTTAACCTTCCAATATGCTTACTTCACCTGTGTGCAACCTCTGTTTCATTGCATCCGGTGCCCCTTCCAATGGGCCCTAGACGTCTGCCTGGCTACGCCTCCCCAAGCTGCCCTGGAATCACGATCTGTTGACGAGTCCTTTAGTGACCCATTACCAGGACCGTTCCTTGGGCATGCTACTTGTTTGGCCAGTGGCCAGAGATGATACCTGTGAGAGAGAGAGAGATATATATATATATATATATATATATATATATATATATATATATATATATATATATAATATATTTATTCGTACAGACGGGGGCCATAGCAAATGGCTAGGGCCCTGTCTGTACGACAATGACTGATCTATTTGTTTCAGGCATGTGTGCTGTAGATATACATGCTTTGCATACTCCTGCCATCTAGTGTTGGGTCCGGATGTTAGCAAGTTGTCTTACTTTGAAAAAGTCTTTTTCAGTCATGAGGTAAAGTGACTCGTCCTTTCGGTGATAGTGGGCATGGACATCTATTCCATTGTTAGATTATTTTCTTTCTGCCATCAGGTTTAGACCTGGTTTGTGGCACTCCAGTTTGAGACCGTTCTTCCGGTACCGTCGGTGCGCAAACCACTGTACTCTCGTCAGTATTGTTTCGTACGCGTTCCTTTATTCCTGCATGTCCAAAAAAGTGAGAAAACTCCATCTTCGAACTAGAAGATGTTGTGGGTGGCCCTCAGGCCTAGCCGTCTCTCGACTTGCGATCTGTCGTACTCTTCGAGTCTACCGTTGATGGAGCGGACTCCATTTCAATTCTGTCCTCGGTGCCACTCCAAGTATCCGCGCACCGACCTGCGCAAAGTCTACAACTTGTGCCTTTCACCGGAGCACAAGGAGGAAGATTGTGACGCTTGTCGAGCGTTTCGTCGAAAAACACTTTGAGGGATCGTCTGTCTTGAGGAAGGGACATGTAGAGACAGAACATCAAGTACACCCCGGATATCTTTTGAGAAGATACCGAACAAGAGGAGATGGAAGCATCAGCAGCGGAGGAAGAAGAGGCCTTCTCCATTCATGAATCAGACTCTGAGCTCAAGATGGACGTACAGTCCGAAGAACTTCCAGTGGGACAGCCATGAGGAGCTGCATATCTGCAAAACAGACAACATTTGTCCTTATTCAAAGTTCCAGTTTTTAAAGCTTTTATGGAAGGACTTAGAAGAATAATACAACCTAGGGTACCAACTGCACCTGTCTGAAGCCTTAACGTTGTTCTTACAAGGGTTATGGGTCTACCATTTGAACCATTACATAGTTGTCAGTTACAATTTATTTCATGGAAAGTTTCCACCCTAATCTCCATCACTTCACTCAGGCGTGTTGGTGAGTTACAGGCATTAACCTTGGAAGAACCCTTCTTCGTACAAATCCTAAATTCCTCCAAAAAGTAGTTTCTGCTTTTCTAATCAGTCAGTTGAGTTACCTGTGTTCTTTCCTCAACCTGATTCAGTAGCAGAAAGGGCTCTACACACGCTTGATGTTAGAAAGGTACTACTATACTATATTGACAGGACAAAAGGCTTTCGTAAAACAAAAAAACTTTTGTAGCATTTGTTCTACCTCATAAAGGAAATCCTATTTCAAAACCTGAGATTTCTAGGTGGATAGTCAAATGCATTCAAACTTCTATTAAAGCTAAAAGAACTTTAACTATTCCTCATAGAGCACATTCTACTTGCAAAATAGGATGATCTGTGGCCTTTTTAGGTAACATTCCCATAGCTGATATATGTAAAGCAACTACATGGTCCACACAACACACATTTACAAAACATTATTGTGTGGATGTCTTGGCACATCAACAAGCCAAGAACAGGCAGTGCTAAAGACAATTGTTCAGACAACTGCAACATCCACTGGTTCGCCACCGCTTTGAGGAGTACTGCTATATAGTCTATGCAAAGCATGTGTATCTACAGCACAGATGCCTCAAACGAATTGTTACTTACCCTGTAAGCATCTGTTCTTGGCATGTAGAGCTGTAGTTTCACATGCGCCCTAACTCCTCCCAGGACACTTGTGGTTGTTGCAGTTATCATTCACACTGCATACGCATGGACATCTCTATATTGCACTTACTCCATTCTCACCCTCTTGTGGGAAAACAATCTAACAATGGAGTCGATACCCATGCTCACGATCACCGAAACAAAGCGACACCTTACCTCCTTACTGAGAGACTTCTTCGCAGAAAAACAACTTGCAAACATCCGGACCCAACACTAGATGGCAGTAGTATGCAAAGCATGTAAATCTACAGCTCTACATGCCAAGAACAGATGCTTACAGGGTAAGTAACATAATCCTTCATGCGCTTTAGATTGGCTTATCTACTGATTTCTGTCATTACTTTAGTGCTAACTGTGAGAAGTTGGCCTGATGTATGATGTCACTAGTTCTAGTGTACACCTTATATCAGTCCAAACAACCCTTATGGTGATTGGTTGTAAAGTCAACCTTATATACCAGCTATCCTAGTGGTAGCATGGACAAGAGCAGTCTTAGGCTAAACTCTGAATGGCATTTGAAGCCAGCTGTGATACCATATATAATCCCTTGAATACCAAATGAAAGGACACCACAACAGATATATATATAAAATAAAGTGTATTTATTCTAGTCAAACCCTCAGCACTCTTTATGAGATTCGAGGTAAGTACAACACAGTCTTATTTAAGCATACATTAAGTCACACAGGTAAGTAACACAGTTAGGCCCTAGGGGCCACGCAAACCATATACTAAAGAAGTGGTATAAGGACCACTGTCACGGAAATAGAATAGGCCTAGGCCTAGGGAATCGCTGGGGCTACACTACACTACCAACAGTTAGGAAGTGGGAGGCCCACGGGATTCAGGTGCAGAGTGGAAACACTCACGCGTAATGCGTATAGTCGATAGGAATCACTAGCAGTTAGAAATAAGCAGTTTTAGGACACTTCTGGTATAGCTAGAAAGTCGAGACTCGGAAACTAGACCCTAGGATAGTCAATACCCTTGTGAGCACCGAAGTACCCAAGTTACCTAGCCCACAGGCTGCGGGTGCATAGCTGTGAACTTGCGTCGGGTTTCGTCGTGGACTTCTATGGATGCCTGAAGGAAAGTTGCTGACAGGCAGTCAGTGAAGAGTGTCCGGTGGATCCCAAGGCTGGGATCAAGAAGAGAGGATACCTGCAAGCAGAAGGGACAGAGTCTGGGTCACTAGCCAGTGACCACGTGGAACCAGGAAGGAACCAGGGGATGTTGTGAAGATTGCAGGTGAAGAGGTGAAGCTTGTCGCAGCAGCCACGGGTACCAGGAGGCGTCGAGGACGACCAGGACCAGGAGGCGAGCTGTCCCACGAAGGCTCTTGCTGTCGGCGGCGTCGAACTAGGACTCACAAAGCCTTGGCAAGCGGAACCCACGAAGAATGGAGGACTTGCTTCTGGTGCAGACCAGGAAGGTCTGGGGTGCTTCTCTGTTGCAGAGGAGCGGGAGCCAGTCTAAAGGAGCCAAACCAGCAGTGAAGATTCAAAGGTGTCGTCGCAAAGGCTGCTAGCCAACGGGCAAGCAACCGGACAGACGCGGCAAGCCGGAAAATGCAGAAGGGCCCCACGCAGGACTCGTGAAGTGTGGGGGGCTGATCTTCGGTGCAGATGGTGCTTGGGGTTGGGGCTTCTCAATCCCCGGTGCACAACTTCGAGGGTACCTCAGAAGCTGCGCTGGAAGATACTCGCCACTTTTCCCAGGTAGCCGGTCCCACGTCTCTCGTCGCCTCCACGGATCTCAGCTCGGCTGTGGATGTGGATCAGGGTCGGAGAAGTCTGGAAGTCAAGGCCCTGGTCGGGCTCTGCAGTCGGTCCCTCGTAGAACTTCAGCAAAGCAAAGGGTAAGTCTCTTGATGGTGCCTGTTTGCACAGGGTAGCCACTCCTTGTCCACAAGGGAGATTCTTCAGTCTTCTTCTTTCGTCGAATGTCGAAGGTCCAGAGTTTCTGTTCAAGTTGCAGGTTCAGGATAATCTAATCTCCTGGGGCCCAGCTACCACTCTTATACTAATCTGGGGGGCTGGGTTGCCTGCTAGGTCACGCCTTATGGGTGGGACGTGGGAGGGGGGTGGTTACACCCCCTTCCCTTTGTCCAGTTTCGCGCCAGGACTGGGGCTGGTGTGCCCCAGCACCGGTTTGAACTGGACTATGCATGGGACACCTTGTGTGCCCTAGGCAGTGTCTCGTTTCTTTCATCCCTCCCTGCCCCAATACACTAATGCCTGTCTGGGGTGGTGCTCGCACCTCCCAAGGCAGGAAACCTATTGTCCAAGCCTCCCGTGCCGGGATCACTCCCATCAGCAGGAGGTCAGACTTGTGTCGTGGCAGCAGCATCCATTTTGTGATGCTGGGGCTCTGGTTAACTTTAACCGGGTAAGTAGGTTTCAACATGTCTTCTCCCTCTAGAAGGGAGGGATGATAGCCTCATCACCAGAAATGGGATGGGGGTATCATTCCAAAGTGTTAGACACCTTACACGACATGTTTTGATAAAGCCAAGCCATAGTTACCATAACCGTTTAAGATTATAAGGCACTTTAAGAGTATATGGTAGGCTATATCATAGAACAGCTATAAGGACATGGTTCCGAAAGCTGCAGACATGCTCAGCTCATGCTAGAGCACCATCTCACATGTTACCAAGCACTCTGCCTCCAGGATTGTTAAGGCCTGCCATTGGAGTGGCTGATAGGTACACATGTGTCTATATATAAGATAGGTATAGGAATACTACACCTAAGCAAGGGGTGATTACACGACCTTGCCCCAGCTGAGTGATCAGCCAGTTGTGTCATAATGGAAAGCCAGGCCAGGGGTGGCATAATACATGCTGCAGCCCCTGGTAGGCCTAGGATACACCTATGCCCTGGGTACCTAAGGTACACTGTACAGGGGCCAATAAGGTGACCCTATCCAAATGGGTTATGCACCTAAAGTACATAGTATTAATTTAGAGAGGGAACAGCAGGGCTGTGGGTCTGATTAGCAGGCCCACAGCCACATCTAAGTTGAAAACCAGTAAAGCAAAAGCAAGAAGTGGGGGTGAACATAGAAAGCAGACCCTACTCTCCTACACAACCCCCCCCCCCCCAAACTTAGGGGCATTAAACTAACCTTGACCAGTTGAGTCTTCATGTTCTAAGTGGCAATATCTGGAGAGTCCATCTGCATTGGCATGGTCAGTCCCAGGTCTATGTTCCACTGTGAAGTCCATCCCCTGTAGGGAAATGGACCACCTAAGAAGTTTGGGATTTTCACCCTTCATCTGATTTAGCCACAAGAGGGGCTTATGGTCTGTCTGAATCTTGAAGTGAGTGCCAAACAAGTATGGCCTCAGCTTCTTCAGGGCCCAAACCACAGCAAAGGCCTCCCTCTCAATAGCTGACCAACGTTTCTCTCTAGGGGTCAGCCTTCTACTTATAAAAGCAATGGGCTGGTCTTGACCATCTATATTAAGTTGTGAAAGAACAGCTCCCACACCCAACTCAGAAGCATCTGTCTGGACAATAAACTCTTTGGAGTAGTCTGGACTTTTCAGAATAGGTGCACTGCACATGGCCTGCTTCAGGTCATCAAATGTTTTTTGACAGCTTACTGTCCACTGAACTTTCTTTGGCATTTTCTTGGAGGTCAAGTCATAAAGTGGTGTCACAATGGACCCATAGTTCTTAACAAACTTTCTGTAGTACCCAGTCAGGCCCAAGAAAGCTCTGACCTGAGTCTGGGTAGTTGGAGGAGTCCAGTCCTTTATGGTCTGGATCTTGCTCTCCAGTGGTTGAACCTGACCCCCACCAACTAGGTGGCCCAGGTATACAACCTTGCTATGCCCTATCTGGCACTTAGTGGCCTTGATAGTGAGGCCTGCCTTTTGCAGGGCCTCTAAAACATTCCTCAGGTGGACCAGGTGATCCTCCCAGGTGGAGCTAAAGACAGCAATATCATAAAGATAAGCTGCACAGTAATCATCCAACCCAGTAAGGACTTGATTCACCAACCTTTGGAAAGTGGCAGGTGCATTCTTCAAACCAAAGGGCATTACCACAAATTGATAATGTCCTCCTGGGGTCGAGAAAGCAGTTTTGGCCTTTGCATTCTCAGCTAGTCTGATTTGCCAGTAGCCTGCTGTCAGGTCAAATGTGCTCAAAAACTTAGCAGCTGCCAGTCTGTCAATGAGCTCATCTGCCCTAGGTATTGGGTGGGCATCTGTCCTAGTGACAGCATTGAGACCTCTGTAATCCACGCAAAACCTCATCTCTCTCTTACCATCTTGGGTGTGAGGTTTTGGCACAAGAACTACAGGACTAGCCCAAGGGCTCTCTGAAGGTTCAATGACTCCCAGCTCCAACATCTTTTGTACCTCAACTTTTATGCAGTCCCTGACATGGTCAGGTTGCCTGTAGATTTTACTCTTCACAGGCAGACTGTCACCAGTGTCCACCTCATGGGTGCACCAGTTTGTCTGACTTCTGACTTGGGGTCAGAGAGAACATATGTCTGTAGGACTGCAAAACTTGTCTGCAGTCCTGTTGCTGATGGACAGTGAGGCTGTCAGAAAAGACTACACCATCAACTGAGCCATCATCAGGGTTCTGAGTCAACAGGTCTGGGAGAGGGTCACTCTCTTCCTCCTGCCCCTCATCTGTAGCCATGAGTAAGCCCATGTCTGCCCTGTCAACATATGCCTTCAATCTGTTGACATAAAGCACCCTGTGGGGGCTTCTGGGAGTCCCAAGTTCCACCAAGTAGGTGACTTCTCCCTTTTTCTCAACAATAGTGTGGGGTCCAGACCATTTGTCTTGGAGTGCTGCTGGGGCCACTGGCTCCAACACCCACACTTTCTGCCCTGGCTGGTAAACAGTCAGCACAGCCTTTTGGTCATGCCAAGCTTTTTGGAGTTCTTGGCTTGCCTCAAGGTTTTTAGAAGCCTTCTTCATATACTCTGCCATCCTGGAGCGGAGACCAAGTACATAATCCACTATATCAAGTTTGGGTTGTCTGAGAGGTCTCTCCCATCCTTCCCTTACTGAACATAGGGGTCCTCTTACAGGATGCCCAAACAAAAGCTCAAAAGGGCTGTAGCCAACCCCCTTTTGTGGGACCTCTCTGTAAGCAAACAGAAGGCAGGGTAAAAGGATGTCCCATCTTCGCCTAAGCTTGTCTGGTAAACCTTTTATCATTCCCTTTAGGGTCTTGTTGAATCTCTCAACAAGCCCATTGCACTGTGGGTGATAGGGTGTGGTGAACTTGTAGTTCACACCACACTCCTTCCACATTGCAGTTAAATATCCTGACATGAAGTTGGCACCTCTGTCAGAAATGACCTCCTTTGGAAAGCCCACTCTGGAGAATACTCCAAGCAGGGCCCCTGCCACAACAGGAGCTGTTGTGGTCCTCAGGGGAATAGCTTCTGGATTCCTGGTGGCATGGTCCACTATCACCAGTATGAATCTGTGCCCAGATGCTGTTTGTGGGTCCATTGGTCCTACAATATCTATGCCCACTCTTTCAAAGGGAACCCCCACCACAGGTAGTGGTATGAGGGGGGCCTTTGTGGTGCCACCTGATTTGCCACTGGCTTGGCAGGTGACACAGGAGCGACACATCTCCTTGGTATCTTCTGACATATGAGGCCAGTGAAAGTGAGGGACAAGCCTGTCACAAGTCTTGTTCTGGCCTAAGTGTCCTGCAAGGGGAATATCATGGGCCAAGGTAAGAAGGAAGCCTCTGAACTTCAGTGGTATGACCAACCTCCTGGATGCACCAGGCTTGGGGTCTCTAGCCTCTGAATACAGCAGCCCTTCATCCCAATACACTCTATGGGTACCTTGAGCATTCCCTGCAGCTTCAGCAGTAGCCTGCTGTCTGAGGGGTTCAAGAGAGGGGCAGTCTAATTGTGCCCGCCTCAGATCTGCCCTTGAAGGTCCCCCTGTCCCAAGAAACTCAACCTGATCAGGTTCAAGTTCTTCTAGGACAGTTCCTTCAGGGCTCTCAGAATCATCCTCCTGTGAGGACTGATCCAGTGCCTTGAGGCAGGGGGGAAGGCACAGCCTTTACCCTACTGCTCTTTCTCTTGGTTTGTGACTGGTCCATAGTTCCAGCACTTGTTCAGTGGTGCACTTTTTGGCCTGTGACCTGGTCACAGCAAGGACATGTGCATCTATCCCTAGCATTTCTGCATGGGTCCTATACTCCACTTCAGACCAAACTGAAGTTTCAAGATCATTGCCCAGTAAACACTCCACAGGAAGGTCTGAACTAACAACAACTTTCTTGAGGCCAGTTACCCCTCCCCAGGAGAAGTTAACAATTGCCACACTATGGGAGGTAGTGGCATTGCTAGCGTTGGTCACTAGGTAGTTCTCACCTAGTATGATCTGTCCAGGGTCCACAAAGGCAGGTGTCACCATTGTGACACTAGCCCTAGTGTCCCTGTAGGCCTGAGCCATCCTATCATTGATAAAAGCAGTCTGTCTGTACTTGCCCAGGTTACTGGGGCCTACAGTAGAGGACAAAGCTATGTCCCCATCACAGATCAGAACAGCCTGAGTAGGTATCCTGACTAGGCCAGAATCCTCCTCAGTTCCCAGGGTTAACCCTACTACACCCTTTTGCTGGGAACCACCACTTACAGCTGAACTAGGGGGTACAGTTGCCTTAGGGGCAATGGTGGCTGGGGGCTCATCCTTTTTGGTGCACTCACTAAACCAGTGTGAGTTGGACTTACAATAGTTGCACCATGGTTTCATTTGGCCATCTTTATTTTTATCCTTTTTGGGACCACTCTCCCCCTGAGCCTTTTGGGGGCCTGGTGAAGACTTCTGGTCTTTTTGTTTCTGATCATTACCCTTCTGGACTGCCTTTTTCTGATCACCGCCCTGGTTCTGGTTTTTCTGCTTAACTCTAGTCCTGACCCATCTATCTGCCTTCTTTCCCAATTCTTAGGGAGAAGTCAGATCAGAATCAATCAGGTGTTGATGCAGTAGCTGGTTTAGACAGTTAAGGATTTTTTCTCTCATGATCAAATTATACAATCATGTGTAGTCCTTAACCTTACTTCCCACTAGCCAGCCTTCCAGAGCCTTGGTGGCACAATCTACAAAGTCAGTCCAGTCCTGAGTCTTCTGGGTATCCCTGAACAACAACCTGTATTGTTCAGTGGTTAGGCCAAACCCATCAATTAGAGCACTCTTCAGGACAGTGTAATTGTCTGCATCCTCATCACTAACTGTGAGGAGCTTGTCTCTACCTTTCTCAGAGAAGGAGAGCCACAAGATAGCTGCCCACTGACTTTGGGGTACCTGCTGTACTTTGCAAGCCCTCTCCAAAGCAGTTATCCATTTGTGGATGTCATCCCCACACTTGTAGGGAGGGACAATCTTGCTCAGGTTTCTATTATGATAGTGCCTGTCTCTATCCTTAGGGATATTGCTGCCACCAGTGGGTTCTAACCCACTTAACTTTTGCTCTCTAGCCAGAGCAAGCTTCTCCTTGGCAAGGGCAAGTTCTTCCCTCTCAATCCTTAGATTAGCTTCCCTCATTCTGGCTTCATGCTCCTTTCTCTGGGGGGAAGTCATTCCCCTGTGAGAAGAGGCATTAGAGATGCTAGAGACATGGGAGTGGATGGATTCCCTTGAAGGGGATCTGTCTCTCCTGCTTCTCTGTTTAAGCCCACTTGGGGGTCTGTATGGGGGGACCCCATGCAAACTCCCATGTAAGCTTAGGTTAGCCTGGCTAAGTCTTCCTACTTGGCCCTGGCTGTCTACCTCCTCATCTGAAGTCCCATCTGACTCATCTGTAGTGGGTAGACCCTCCCCTGTACCTAGGGTACCAGCCCGTGAGGCCCTAAGAGCATCATATTCCTCTAGGATCTGTACTAGCTAAAGGAGGGTAGGGTTTGCACCCTGTTTTAACTTTCTGGAGGTACACAATTGTCTCATCTCCTGAAACGTTAGGGTATCATATCTAGAGGGGATCTTTCTCAGACCTGCCCCTCCTGAGAGAGAATCTCCTTGATCTCCTCCCAGAGACATGATCTAGTGAGGGTGTGGTGTGTGCACCTACCTACACTAGTTGTTTCTACTAAACCTCTCTAGTAGTTGTAGTCAGGGTGTGTTAGGCCCTTCAACCTACAACAACTAAGTCCAGTAGGACTTAAGTATTATAATCTATGTTATATGTACCTAAACAATATCTGTGTGATCTTTCAATTTAGTATCTCAAGATTACAATGGTATTACAACAGCAAGCTCAGATCCCAACCGCTGCTCACCAATGTGAGAAGTTGGCCTGATGTATGATGTCACTAGTTCTAGTGTACACCTTATATCAGTCCAAACAACCCTTATGGTGATTGGTTGTAAAGTCAACCTTATAGACCAGCTATCCTAGTGGTAGCATGGACAAGAGCAGTCTTAGGCTAAACTCTGAATGGCATGTGAAGCCAGCTGTGATACCATATATAATCCCTTGAATACCAAATTAAAGGACACCACAACAGATATATATATAAAATAAAGTGTATTTATTCTAGTCAAACCCTCAGCACTCTTTGAGATTCGAGGTAAGTACAACACAGTCTTATTTAAGCATACATTAAGTCACACAGGTAAGTAATACAGTTAGGCCCTAGGGGCCACGCAAACCATATACTAAAGAAGCGGTATAAGGACCACTGTCACGGAAATAGAATAGGCCTAGGCCTAGGGAATCGCTGGGGCTACACTACACTACCAACAGTTAGGAAGTGGGAGCCCCACAGGATTCAGGTGCAGAGTGGAAACACTCACGCGTAATGCGTATAGTCGATAGGAATCACTAGCAGTTAGAAATAAGCAGTGTTAGGACACTTCTGGTACAGCTAGAAAGTCGAGACTCGGAAACTAGACCCTAGGATAGTCAATACCCTTGTGAGCACCGAAGTACCCAAGTTACCTAGCCCACAGGCTGCGGGTGCATAGGTGTGAACTTGCGTCGGGTTTCGTCGTGGACTTCTATGGATGCCTGAAGGAAAGTTGCTAACAGGCAGTCAGTGAAGAGTGTCCGGTGGATCCCAAGGCTGGGATCAAGAAGAGACGATACCTGCAAGCAGAAGGGACAGAGTCTGGGTCACTAGCCAGTGACCACGTGGAACCAAAAAGGAACGAGGCGATGTCGTGAAGATTGCAGGTGAAGAGGTGAAGCTTGTCGCAGCAGCCACGGGTACCAGGAGGCGTCGGACGACCAGGAGGCGAGCTGTCCCACGAAGGCTCTTGCTGTCGGCGGCGTCGAACTAGGACTCACCAAGCCTTGGCAAGCGGAACATACGAAGAATGGAGGACTTGCTTCTGGTGCAGAGTGTGGGGGGCTGATCTTCGGTGCAGAGGGTGCTTGGGGTTGGGGCTTCTCAATCCCCGGTGCACAACTTCGAGGGTACCTCAGAAGCTGCGCTGGAAGATACTCGCCACTTTCCCCAGGTAGCCGGTCTCTCGTCGCCTCCACGGATCTCGGCTGTGGATGTGGATCAGGGTCGGAGAAGTCTGGAAGTCAAGGCCCTGGTCGTGCTCTGCAGTCGGTCCCTCGTAGAACGGTCGCAAAGCAAAGGGTAGTCTCTTGATGGTGCCTGTTTGCACAGGGTAGCCACTCCTTGGCCACAAGGGAGATTCTTCAGTCTTCTTCTTTCGTCGAATGTCGAAGGTCCAGAGTTTCTGTTCAAGTTGCAGGTTCAGGATAATCTAATCTCCTGGGGCCCAGCTACCACTCTTATACTAATCTGGGGGGCTGGGTTGCCTGCTAGGTCACGACTTATGGGTGGGACCTGGGAGGGGGGTGGTTGCACCCCCTTCCCTTTGTCCAGTTTCGCGCCAGGACTGGGGCTGGTGTGCCCCAGCACCGGTTTGAACTGGACTATGCATGGAACACCTTGTGTGCCCCAGGCAGTGTCTCGTTTCTTTCATCCCTCCCTGCCCCAATACACTAATGCTTGTCTGGGGTGGTGCTCGCACCTCCCAAGGCAGGAAACCTATTGTCCAAGCCTCCCGTGCCGGGATCACTCCCATCAGCAGGAGGTCAGACTTGTGTCGTGGCAGCCGCATCCATTTTGTGATGCTGGGGCTCTGGTTAACTTTAACCGGGTAAGTAGGTTTCAACATGTCTTCTCCCTCTAGAAGGGAGGGATGATATCCTCATCACCAGAAATGGGATGGGGGTATCATTCCAAAGTGTTAGACACCTTACACGACATGTTTTGATAAAGCCAAGCCATAGTTACCATAACCGTTTAAGATTATAAGGCACTTTAAGAGTATATGGTAGGCTATATCATAGAACAGCTATAAGGACATGGTTCCGAAAGCTGCAGACATGCTCAGCTCATGCTAGAGCACCATCTCACATGTTACCAAGCACTCTGCCTCCAGGATTGTTAAGGCCTGCCATAGGAGTGGCTGATAGGTACACATGTGTCTATATATAAGATAGGTATAGGAATACTACACCTAAGCAAGGGGTGATTACATGACCTTGCCCCAGCTGAGTGATCAGCCAGTTGTGTCATAATGGAAGGCCAGGCCAGGGGTGGCATAATACATGCTGCAGCTCCTGGTAGGCCTAGGATACACCTATGCCCTGGGTACCTAAGGTACACTGTACAGGGGCCAATAAGGTGACCCTATCCAAATGGGTTATGCACCTAAAGTACATAGTATTAATTTAGAGAGAGAACAGCAGGGCTGTGGGTCTGATTAGCTGGCCCACAGCCACATCTAAGTTGAAAACCAGTAAAGCAAAAGCAAAAAGTGGGGGTGAACATAGAGAGCAGACCCTACTCTCCTACACTAACATCCTGACGAAGGGGAGGGTGTCATATGTCCTGTGCAGGCCCATTGTCGTTTCCCCTATGTTAGCCTGAGCACGTTGCAGGCTGCACTCTACTTTGCGTATGTCCGTTTACAAACGTATTCTGCTAGTGCCAAGCTGGACTTTCACACAGAAACTGCAGTTGTTTTTGTGTTCTGTTCTTTCCTGGGATTTAGTCTGAACACCGTAGACCAGGTCAGACAACAATGTCCCTTGTTGTTCTGTTTTGGTCAGGCTCTAGCACATGGACATAACACGAACACAGCTGTTGTTTAGGAACACATATTCTGTAGTAGGGGATCTCTGTGTATAGTCATAATCTAGTGAATAGTCCCGCCCATGTGCGCGGGCCCCGGAGCAATAAAAATAATCTCTTAAGTTGTCAAGCCATGCAGACCTGCATCTACACTTAAGAGAAAATTTCAAACACAGATAATGCAGCCTATATCCACAGGCTACACTGTCCAGTACTTCAACTAGAAAGAATTCCACCAACAACCACCAACAGCACTGCCTGTCCAGCTTTTTCCACAGAGAAAAACCTGCCTCTTCCAGCAAAAGCCTCTGGAATGATAGAGAGGAAGGAATGGACAGATAAGCCCCATAGGCCGCCATTATGTGGCTCAGAACAGGATACTGTGCCTTTAAGAAAACCTTCCAGGACTTCTCCAGTATCCCAGAATGCACAGCAGGTCCCTTTTACTTTCAGTTCTTTTTTTCCGGCTCCTGCTAGCAGGACCCTGGAGCATTGAGCTCTCCCTTCTCAAGGGTTTATTGGTGATTTTTGTCAAATTTTCAAGTGTTTTAGTGTTGGGACTTCCTTCTGGTGTTGTCAGCATGCCTGGCTTGTTTGACAAGTGCCCAGAGTGCGATAGGAAGAAGGCCAAGTCAGACCCACACAAGGTGTGTATAGGCTGCCTTCCCCAGTCCCATGTGCCAGAAGAGTGTGAGATCTGCCACTCGTTCTCAGCCAGGACCCTGTGAGAAAGAATGAAGATTAGGCTCCAAGTCCTGGAGGGCTGAAGGCACAAGGTGGGTCAGGAGGGGCTGATTCTGCCCATGCTGAGGCCTCTGGGGGGGCTCCCCAGGTGCAGGAAGACCGGCAAACGCCCCCATTCTCCACCGGTGTCGATGACGTCGACTAAGGCGTCGAGAGGGATGACTACTGTCTGTTCGCCGTCTCCCCAGATCTCTGGGGAGAAGCGACGTCGACGTTCAACGTCGAGGGAGTTGATCAGGCCGCCGTCGACGACTTCGGCATCGTCTTTGTCGACGCCGTCAACGTCGCCGTCGAGGCATCCGACGTCGAGATCAGGCCTGCCGTCGGTGCTCACCGGCATGGGGAGGTCGCCGTCGGCGAAGAGGAGGCGCTCGCCGTCGAGGCGCTCGCCGTCGAGGCACTCGCCGTCGAGGCACTCGCCACCGACGTCGAGGAGGCGATCGACGTCGAAGAGGGATTCATCGACGTAGAGGAGGCGCAGGGGGCGCCCGGACACCAGGAGTCCCTCGACGGAGTCCCCTGGCTCGGGGTACTCAGTGGTATATACGCCGCCTCCGCCACCGCCGCCCGCCGCCGCCCGGGCCTTCGGGCCCACCACCGGTTCCGACACGATCGGTCTCGTTGCCCAGGGAACGCCTAGGCCGCGGCGCCAGGGTAAGCCACCGTCGCCGGGCCCGGCGAGGCCGGCGGACAGACCGAGGCCAAGGAGATCGCGCTCCGGACGGAGAGGGAGATCGCGGAGCCGTGGGCGTTCGTCGTCAACATCGAGGCGACGCCACAGGAGGCGCAGATCCAGATCACGCACTCGATCATCTACCAGGGACTTCTCACCGACGCTGTCGGTCTCGCCCTGGACGAGGGTGTCGCCGGTTGACGATCTGGTCTCCTTCCAGGAGGTACTACTGAGAGGTGCAGCCGAGTTGAGAATCACGGTGACGGTACCGTCACCTACGACGTCCGTGATATTCGAGACGCTGCACAAGAAGCACCAGTCTCGCCCCCTGCTGCCTCTCGTGCCGGGACTGGTGGAGCCCGCTATGGAGTTGTTCCTCACTCCGGCAGTGACGAAATCCGCCCCCTCCCGGCTTATGAAGAAGTATCTGGCCCCGGACTCGGACCCGACCTTTTTGAGGACGGACCCTAAGCCGGATTCAGTCATTGTGACGGCGGCGAGGAAGCAACATGCTACCACCCCTTCATCGACAGTTCCGCCCGACAAGTAGAGCCGATGGCTAGACTCGGCGGGCAGGAAGGTCTGTGGGACGGCTGCGACCACCATGAAGGCGGCAAGTGCCGGGGCTCTGTTGGGGCGTTACGACCGTGCCCTGTGGGAGTCTCTCCAGCAGTACACGGAGCTGCTGCCTCGCGACAAGAGGGAAGACTTCTTGGAGACTTTGTGCGAGGGGATGCTGGTCTCAAACCAGGTGATCAGTGCGGCAGCGGATGTGTCCCTGCTGGCGGCGCATGGGTACTGTCATGGCGTCCACCAACGACGTCACGCGCGGCTTCGCCTTACCTCGCTCAAGCCGGAGGCTCAGCATAGAGTGGTCAATCTGCCTTTCTCGGGGGAAACCCTGTTCGGCCAGCATGCGGACGACGATATGGCCCGCATGAAGAAGGAGGCAGAGACCCTGATGGCTGTCGGGTTGGAGAAGCCAGAAAAGAAGAAACGCCCGTTCCAGAGACGGTTCGGGTCTGCGGGCAGAGGGCGTGGGCAGGCCTCGGGACAGCAGCAAAACCAGCAGCAGCAGTTCCGTAAACCCTTCCAGAAACGCCATAAGGGTAGAGGGGGCCAGCAGTCCGCTACTGCTACCAAGGGCCCGGCCGGGTCACGGCCCTGAGCGTCTACTTCCCCTGCAACTGTTACCCACTCCAGTGGGGGGGAAGCATTCAATTTTTTCCGGCAGAGTGGAGAAAAATTACTCAGGACAAGTGGGTGCTGAATATTGTTTGCAATGGATAGTCTTCGCTTCATCAGGCCGCCTCCAGCGATTCCGCCGGTAAGCTTGCGGTATCAACTGCGAGAGCTCCAGGCGGAGACAGACATCCTGTTACGAAAAAAGGCGGTGGAAGATGTACCTCTGTCTCAAAGGGGAAGAGGTCTGTACTCTCGTTTCTTCCTGGTTCGCAAGAAGGACAAGAACGAGTTCAGGCCCATTCTGAATTTGCGGCAAGCAAACAAATGGATTCGCAGAGAGAAGTTTCGCATGCTGTTGTTGCATCAGATTTACCCTCAGCTGCAACAGGGAGACTAGCTCTGTGCCATAGACCTACAAGATGCGTACTTCCATGTGCCCATTGCACGGAAACACAGGAAGTTCCTGCGATTCCAAGTCGGCGCCAATCATTATCAATACACAGTACTGCCATTCGGGCTAAAGTCTGCTCCCAGGACCTTCTCGAAGTGCATGGCAGTGGTAGCGTCGCACCTGCGAAGGAACAAAGTGTTTGTCTACCCGTACCTGGACGACTGGTTGATCAAGGCCTCATCTTTTTCAGGCGCACTTCCGGAGGACGTGCGCTCTCTTGAACAAGCTGGGGTTACACGTCAACATGTCCAAATCTGTCCCGACTCCGGTCCAGTGCATACAGTACTTGGGGGCCTCCATCGATACACGGTCAGCAAGTGTGTCTCCTTCGGAGGAGAGACGGTTATCGCTCCTTTGGAAGGCTCAGGACCACATGGCCGCTCCATTGCCGACAGTGAGGAAGGTGTCTTCGCTGCTGGGGTCGATGGCCTCCTGTATCTTCCTCACTCCGCACGCATGGCTGCACATGAGACCACTGCAGGAGTGCTTGGAGGATCAATGGGATCAGAGAACAGGTTCTTGGGACGACAAGATCCGACTGTCTCTACATGCTCTTCAGTCTCTGTGATGGTGGTGTTCGGCGGAGAATCTCCTCAGGGGGGTGCCCTTCCACAAGGACATTCCCGAGACGAGTATCGTGACGGATGCGTGTCTCCAAGGTTGGGGAGCGCACTCCGGAGACTTACAGATACAAGGAAAGTGGTCCCCGGTGGAGTCGACGTACCACATCAATTTCCTGGAACTCAGAGCCGTGTACTTGGCATTGAAGGCCTTCCATCCGTCCTTCCAGACCAACTCGTTGCTGATACAGACGGACAATAGAACCACGATGTATTACCTCAACAAGCAAGGGGGGTCGAGATCGCGCACTCTGTCGCAGGAGGCGCAGGCGACCTGGCGCTGGCTTCTGGCCCGGGGACTGATGATCACGGCCACACATCTGCCGGGGGTGCAGAATGTTCAGGCGGACGCGCTGAGCAGGCTGCTTCAGGAGAACCACGAATGGGTCATAAACGACGAGGTACTAGGAGAAGTCTTCGCAAGATGGGGAACTCCAGACGTAGATCTGTTCACCACCGCCGAAAAACAGCAAATGCCGACACTCCGCATCCAGGTACTACCAGAAGGGGACGCTGGGGAATGCGCTATGGATCGACTGGTTGAACAGCTTTCTGTACGCTTTTCCACCCATTCCCCTGATTCCGGCAGTGCTCATCAAACTGTCCAAGTCCGGGGCGCGGATGATCCTGATTGCCCAGGAATGGCCCAGGCAGTGGTGGTTTACGGACCTGCTTCACCGGTATCTCCTTCCTCACATGCGGCTGTCGTGCAGGCCGGACCTTCTCACGAAGTTCGGGGGGCGGATGGTGCATCCCAACCTCTCGTCTTTGAGTTTGGCGGCATGGCTCCTGAGATAGTGCAATATGGCCATTTGAATCTACCAGAAGATTGTATAGGCATACTGAAGGAGGCTAAACGTCCTTCCACTAGGACTTCCTATGCTTACAAGTGGAAGAGATTCTGCATCTGGTGCAAATCCAAGAACTTTGACCCGACGACCTGTAAGGAAGATGTCATCCTTCCATATCTTTTACATTTGGCGCAGTCTGGCCTTAATTTCCACTCCATTAAGGTTCATCTCGCTGCTTTGACTGCTTACAGGAAATGCCCTTCACAGACTTCCTTCTTTCAGATCCCTGTGGTCAAGGATTTTTTGGAAGGCTTGAAGGTGTTTCCTCCGGTCAGACTTCCCTCGCCTTCCTGGGAATTGAATGTGGTGCTGTCCAGATTGATGAAGGAGCCTTTTAAACCTATTCCCAAGGCTTCGTTGCAGCACCTGTCCTGGAAGGCGGCGTTCCTAGTGGCCATTACATCGGCCCGCAGGGTGAGTGAACTTCAGGCGTTGTGTTGCCGAGAACCTTATACTGTATTTCATGCTGCTAAGGTTGTTATGCGTACTCACCCTAAATTTCTTCCTAAGGTTATATCTGATTTTCATGTCAACCAGACAATAACTTTACCTACGTTTTTTCAGAATCCTTCTTCTCCAGCGGAAAGGTCTCTACATTCTCTGGACGTTAGGAGGGTGTTGAAGTTTTATCTTGATAAGACCAAAGATATTCGTAGGTCAGACCAATTGTTTATCAATTATGGATCAGTCAGGACCGGTCTTGCTACCTCCAAACAGTCCATCTCTCGGTGGATTGTGTCCTATATACAGTTGTGTTACCAAAAGGCTAATAAGACCTTAGAGGGTAAACCTAAGGCTCATTCCACCAGGGGCAAAGCTGCCACAACTGCTTTGCTGCGTAATGTTCCGATTGCAGAAATCTGCAAGGCGGCCACTTGGAAGTCGGTCCATACCTTTGCTGCGCATTACTGTCTGGACGCGGATGCCAGGGCAGATGCTCAGGTTGGGCAGGCTTAGCTGCTAAATTTGTTCGCACAGTAGTGGTATTATTTTGTAATCTTCTCCACCGCCGTTTTTGTGTGGGGATGGGCTTGCCATTCTATTCACTAGATTATGACTATACACAGAGATCCCCTACTACAGAAGGAGTAGTTTATTTTCTGTAACTCCAGTTCTGTAGTAGTGGTATCTCTGTTATAGTCATAAGCGCCCGCCCTCCTCCCCGGTGGAGAGATGAATGTTAATATAAGGAATGCTACAGGTCTGGCGTGCTACGCCTTCAAAAAACTGAAAGTAAAAGGGACCTGCTGTGCATTCTGGGATACTGGAGAATTCCTGGAAGGTTTTCTTAAAGGCACAGTATCCTGTTCTGAGCCACATAATGGCAGCCTATGGGGCTTGTCTGTCCATTCCTTCCTCTCTATCATTCCAGAGGCTTTTGCTGTAAGAGGCAGGTTTTTCTCTGTGGAAAAAGCTGGACAGGCAGTGCTGTTGGTGGTTGTTGGTGGAATTCTTTCTAGTTGAAGTACTGGACAGTGTAGCCTGTGGATATAGGCTGCATTATCTGTCTTTGAAATTCTCTCCTAAGTGTAGATGCAGGTCTGCATGGCTTGACAACTTAAGAGATTATTTTTATTGCTCCGGGGTCCGTGCACATGGGCGGGACTATTCACTAGATTATGACTATAACAGAGATACCCCTACTACAGAACTGGAGTTACAGAAAAGAAACTACTCCCTCTTTGTCATATAGGTATTCACAGTCTTGCAAATACAAACTTGGAGAGAGATTTTTCAGAGAGGATAGCGCGTCTACAGCTGAGATGTAGAACTTTCATCTATGCATGCTAAGGTACGGGGTCCGCGGCAAACACCCAGAGATCTTCTGCTATATAATCACTTTGCTTCTGTTGAAGGGGAGGGGGTCAGTCTGCCCTGTCTAATATCATGACAGCTCCTTCTATGATTTATGGATTACTTACTATGGACACCGTATTTGTTCGGCATTTTCTTACTTATTGTGGCACCTATGCTGCATACTAGAGCACAATTGATAAAATAAATATTTTAAACCTTTCTCGTGTCTGTCAGATCTTATTGTGGACAAGTGCGAGTGTGAAAGCGAAAGGGTATGCCCTATCATTGCGATTCGTGAAAGTGTTGAATGTTGTGTTCTGGGGTGGCTAATCACTTGTTCCTCTGTGAGTGAGTAGGAGGGCAAGTGAAACACTGTAGCTAGTCAGTCCCAGGCTCATGGGTACTAAGGTGGTAGACTGAGACAATCCCTCCCTACTGTGGTTTGATGGTCCAAATAATAGTTGTGTGACTCTGCAGAATCCCTGCAACAAATTCTTGCCCATCTGCTAATGAATGAACCTCCCTGCTAGGTCTCTTGGCACTGCCAACTCTGGGTTCATGAGAGTACTGAGAGTCTAGGATTTTTGGGAGTACGGCAAGATAACCACTTATTTTACAGAAGAAACATGAAACTATGGAATACCTCTTGGGAAGTCTATAGAAGCCCTGCTCCAAGCACCAGACAATGACTTGGCTTTGTAGTCCAGAGAGACAACTACCATGTCTTGATCCTCCTGCCTGCACAACATAATCTGCAGAGTCTTGGCACAGCCTGTAGGGCAATCCACTACAAGACAACACACAGCTACCACCTGGAGAATTAATCTCTGGAATCTGGTGGCAAAATATCCAGAAGTACAAGTAAACAGGTTTGCTGGAATACATGCATTCCACTCAAATGCTTCTTAAGGCAGATTCAAGAAGAAACATCAAATATCAAAGAGGAATATTTGATTACTCTCGAGGTGATACTTACATTGCTTTGCAAATCAAACAAGTGTCCAAATATCCTGTCACCTAACGGGCCAAGAGAACTTCAGCAAAGGGCCAGAGAAGTAGAAACCGATTGATCCAAGCTAACCACTGACATAGCTGATAAAATACTTACATGTACGCACTACTCCGGATGACAGACTTTCACATGAATATCTTGTGCTGTAGCAGGTAAGAGACAACAGATTTCCAGAAACGATCTGTTTAACCCCTTCACTGCTAGGGCTCCCCCACCCCCGTGCTAAGCCTTTTTTGGGTTATTTGGGGTAGTTTGCCCTTAGGTCCCTGTAACGTTTTGGCCACATAAGATATCCACGCCAAATTTGAGTAATTTCCTTCCAACATCATGGGGATTTTAAAGGTACACAGGGTTTGTTGATTTCCCTGGAGGGGACCCAGAAATTAGCCAAAATACAGCTGCATTTTGTTTTTTGGGGGGGGAAATGGGGATAAAATGCTTTAGATGAAAGTGTGTTTTTTTCCCCTGCAAATGGTATCATCAAAGGATTTGTGGTGCTGAAATCACCCTCTTCCCAGCTTTCAGGGACAGACAGACTTTTGTCATAAAACCAAAATCATTTACACAGTTTTGGCATTTTACTGGGACATAGCCTATTTTTGCTATTTTTTGTGCTTTTAGCCTCCTTTCAGTTAGTGGTAGAAATGGATATGAAAGCAGTAATGGATCATGAAAAAGTATACATTAAAGAAAAGTAGACAAAATTCTGAATTCAGCAAGGGGGTCAAGAAACTAACAGTTGAAAATAGGAAAAATTGAAAATGAGTTGAAAAAAACAGCCATTTGTGCCAACGTTTTCACCTGTAACTTCTTTTAAGTATGTCAGATTTTTTAAAGCAATATACCATTACATCCGCTGGACCTTTCTGGTTGCGGGGATATATAGGACTGTAGGTTCACCAAGAACCCGAGGAACCCAGAGCCAATAACTGAGCAATGTCTTGCAATGGTTTTTTATTGTGTAACTGGTATATAGCAATTCATTTGGGAAAATATAAACCATGAAAGTTCAGTATGAAAGACATCTATGTATTTCTGAAATAGGAACAAAATATAGATTTTAGAAATAGTAGCTATTTGCACATCTCCAAATTTGTGCGTACCCAAACTAGCATGTGAATTATAGGACATTTTTTGAAGTGACTTCTTTTTTACACATGGTCTTACATTTGGAAGGCAGAAATGCATCGAAAGTCAATAGATAATAACAGTTGCTCTACATTTCTGTGTTCCCCTAAGTCTCCCCGTTAAAAATGCTACCTCACTTTTGTGGGTAGGCCTAGAGCTCATGACAGGAAACGGCCCAAAACGCAGCATGGAAACACCACAATTTTACAGTGAAAACTGACCCTTTTTTCAAAGTGCCTAGCTGTGGATTTTGAACCCTAGCTCTGCAGTCACTTAGGGAAACCTAGCAAACCTATACATTTTCTTAAACTAGACACCCAAGGAAATCCAGGATTGGGTGACTTGTCTGGCTCTCTACCGGTTCTGTTACCTAGAATCCCTTGTAAACCTCAAACTTTGTAAAAAAAAAAACAACAAAAAACATTTTCCTCACATTTCTGTGATGGAAAGTTCTGGAATCTGCGTGGATCGACAACATTCCACCCACCCCGCATTCCCTAAAGTTTCCTGAGAAAAACAGTACCTCACTTGTGTGGGTGGGTCAAGTACCCGTGACCGGCCCTAAACGTATTGTGAAGACTTCAAAATTACCTATCATAAAATGACCTGGGCTCAATGGCCATCTAGGGAAACCTACCACATTTCTGAAAGCTGGGGAGTCCAGTGACGTATGGCTTGCGTTGATCCCCCAACATTTCCCTACCCAGAATCCCCTGCAAACACCAAATTTTGCTGAAAAAATCAAATTTTTCAAAAATTTTTGTGTGGGAAGGCTGACCTAAATTTCCAACCAACCAGCGTTCTCCCAGGTCTCCCGATAAAAATCGTACCTCACTTGTATAGGTAGGCATAGTGTCCGCAACAGGAAATGGCCCAAATCGTACTTTGGAGACTTAAAAATTACCTATCATAAAACAAGTAAAATGATACCTCATGTGTGTATGTGGGCCAAAGGCCTGTGACTGAGAAAGGCCAAAAAGATGGGGATTAAGGGTATAGCAAAGTGAATTCTAAGCGCTACATTCTTTTAATAATACGTTTTTAGCTGATTCTGCATTGAAAAGCCACACAAGTGAGGTATCATTTTACTCGGGAGACCAAGGAGAACGCTAGATGGTAGGACATTTGTCCCGGTACGGTGATCCTACACAAGAATGTGCGGAAAAAGTGATTTCTAAATTTTAGGTGATTGTGGGTAGGAAAATGTTGGGGGATCCACGCAAGCCATACCTCACGGGACTACCCAGGGTGTCTAGTTTTCAGAAATGTGTGGGTTTAATAGGTTTACCTAGATGGCATCAAGCTTGGGGGCAAAAAACCAGGTGCGCCCCCCCCCCCTTGCAAAAACAGGTTGTTTTATGATATGTACATTTTGAAGTCTCTACAGTACGATTTGGGCTATTTCCTGTTGTGGCCACTATGTCTACCCACACAAGTGAGGTACCATTTTTATTGGGAGACCTGGGAGAACGCTGGGTAGTATTTGCGTTAGTCCGGTGGTCCTAAATCTTTCCCACACAAATTTGAGAAAAATTTGATTTTTTTTCATCAAAATGTGAGGTTTCCAAGGGACTCTGGGTAGGGGAACGTTGGGTGATCCACACAAGCCATACCTCACTGGACCTCCCCAGGGTGTCTAGTTTTCAAAATGTGTGGATTTGGTAGGTTTCCCAAGATGGCTGCCAAACCTGGGGCCTAAAACTCAGGTGCCCCCCTGACCCCCCATGTATAACCAGGTTGTTTTATGATAGGTAATTTTGAAGTCTTCACAATGTTTAGGGCCCTTGTCTGTCGCGGGTACTTGACCCACCCACACGAGTGAGGTACCATTTTTATTGGGAGACCTAGGGGGGACGTGCTGGGTGGTAGGGAATTTGTCTCAGCCCGGTGATTCTACAACTTTCCCAAACACAAATTTGAGAAAATGTGTATTTTTTCAGCAAAATTTGAGTTTTGCTGGGGATTCTGGGTAGGGAACCGTTGGGGGATGCATGCAAGGCATACCTACCTGGACTCCCCAGGGTGTCTAGTTTTCAGAAATGAGTGGATTTGGTAGGTTTCCCAAGATGGCGTTCGAGCCCTGGGCCAAAAACTCAGGTGACCCCCTTGCAAAACCAGCTTGTTTCAAAATAGGAAATTTTGATGTTTCCACAATACGTTCGTACCACACAAGTGAGGTACCATTTTTATCGGAGACTTGGGGATATGCTGGGTGGTAGGAAATTTGTTGTTTCTTTGTGAAGCGTGAAAATTATGGCACAGTAATGCAAGGAAAATGTGACAGTCACATTTTGAGGTTTGCAGGACATTGTGGGTAAGATAACTGGTTGGAACCACAAGAGAGACATCATCATATACTCCCCTGGGTGTTTAGTTTATGAGAATATCTAGAGTTGGTAGGTTTTTCTTCGCCGGGATGTACACCTTGGCAGAGAAAGACAGAAAAGACAAATATTACTGCACAACCATCTATTCCTCAAGCACACACACATACTGGTTGGATTTGGCACGAGGGTGAGTGAAGGTTCAGTATATTCAATTTTATTAACAAGAGATTTCACAAAAATAAAATGCACTGTTAATTGAAACGACAAGAAACTGAACCATTGACTCACAGCTTGTGAGCTGTAAAGCCACGATATGGTGTCAACCTCTTTACAGGCCATTCATACACCTTTCATTCGTGTGACACATACAAAACCATTCACACTGCCAGCCGTGGGCCCTTCACATTACAACACTCGCATCACCAGACAGCCTCATTCAAGGGCCCATCACTTTCACATGCCTGACACAGCAACCACACCAGCTGGCGGTTTGCGTGGACTGTCGTTTGGCTACCAGTGTGTGTGTAGTGACCAACAGTAAGTCACTACTCACACACCACCAGCCAAGCGCCAGTCCACGCACACAGCCAGCCAAGCGCCTGTTCACGCACACTTCCAGCCAAGCGCCAGTCCAATATTACCACCCACCAGTCCATGTACACCACCAGCCAAGTGCAAGTCAGTGCACACCGCCAGCCAACCCCCAGTTCACGCACACCGCCAGCCAAGCCTCAGTTGACGTACACCGCCAGCCAAGCCCTAGTTCACTCACACCGACAGCCAAGCGCCAGCCTATGCACACCGACAGCCAAGCTCCAGCCTAGGCATACCCACAGCCAAGTGCCAGACTACACACACACCACCATCATATATAGGGTTTTTTTAAACAAAAAAGAAAACACAAAGTGTAAATAGATACAAATCTACTAACACAAAATCTGAAACTAAATACATTGCACTAATGCCAACCTTTTTATTTTTTTAATTTAAAATTTTTATTTTCAATATGAATAAAAGTCAAAAATACAATTAAAGAATACACATGTACCAATACACAAAGCATAATATCTGACCATGTACCTATAGAAAGTTACAAATTGTGATGAAATAAATTGTACAAAAGACAAACTAATAATAAAAAATACACCCAACAATATAATCGCAAAGAAAAAAAGTTCCATAATACAGCAGGGAGGGGGGAAGTGACGTTGGCACTGTGTCAAGGTTAGAGAATACAGGTATATTCTTGTTTCATGATATAGTAGGGCAACAGTGGAGTAGGTTGCCATGCCTAATAACAGAACTGAGGGAGCTGACCACAATGTAGGAATGCTTTGAGGTTAATAGTTTAGTCTCAAGAGGGGCACGATATACGTGAATGGGCTCCGGGGTCGGGTTCCGCGGGGATAGGGACGACCTGAGACGCAACAAGGGCTTGTTGCAGATGGGAACGGTAGATGCACCATATATCTTGCGGTCTGGAGGTTGGAGGGAGTAGAAAATCTCAGTTTGTAGACTACAGTAGGCTAAGCTGCGTGTCCATGCCGTCCTCTGGGGGCTAGATTTTGCCCCCCAGTGGAGAGCTACTTCTCTTTTGGCGAACAGGGCAATAGCTATGAATCGCCGATAGCAGCGCTTGATGCGGTTAACTAGACCAAGGAGGGCCAGACGCGGAGAAGGAAGCAGAGGAGCGTCAATGATAGCAGCAAGGGTCTGAAACACCTCCTTCCTAAAAGGGAGGATCCTCGCGCAGGACCAGGCCATATGGGCAAAGTCGGCGTTTACCGAACCGCATTTCGGGCATGCAGAGGATTTAGATGGATCAAATTTGGCCAATTGCAGTGGGGTTATACATGTATGGTGGATACATTTAAAATGAAGGTGTTTGTGTCGATGATTAGGAGAGACTCTCTGAATTTGGTCGAGACAGTAAGTCCACTCTTTATATGTCAGGGAATGTCCAATATCCTTCTCCCATTGTTGCTTGACCCCCCTGTCTTGCACAGTTTTAAGAGACATGCAGGCTTTGTAGAACTTGGTAATTAAGTGGGAGGCGTTTGTGTCGGAGATGAGCAAAGTAAGCGGAATGAATTCTGCTCCTTGCGCGGGAAAGGTGGAGAAGGCGGATCGGAGAGCACCTTGTAGTCTTGTCATTATGAAGCTGTCCATGTATGTCAAGTCGGGTAACCGGGCAATGTCCGATAGCTTACGCGCTTGTCCATCTGGAAATAGAGCCCAATGTGGTCAGTTTGAGTTTTGCCAGGGTAGTTTGGACTTGCATTTCCGCGGTGAGGGGAAGAAGAAGGTTGTCAAAAAGGGGGATTGCTGGGGAATTGAGAGGGCCTGAACCAAACACACGGTTAAGTTTCCGCCAGGCCCAGCATGTGGTAGAAAGAGGCTGGATATCTGGTTAAGGGGTTTGCCTTTGGGGAGCTGAGAAGCAAGAGACGTTGGAGCCGCTAGTTCTTTATCAGTAATGGTGTAGGGTATCCGGGCCTCAGGATGGAACCAGTGATAGGAGTATTGTGCTTGAGCCACTAAGTACAGATGGAAATCCGGGACTGCAAAGCCACCTCTGGCATAAGGAAGTGTCAGCGTGTCCCATGAGACCCGTGGTCTACGGGGTGCCCAGACAAGTCTAATAAGGAGACTACGTAATTGGGCAAAAAAAATATTAGTAAGAGGAATTGGGATGGTATGGTAGAGGAATCGGGGCAGGATTTTCATCTTGATAAGGACTATGCGGCCTGCCATGGATAGGGGTAGCTGTATCCACCTGTCGACTTGTAGGGTCAGTTGTTCAATTGCAGGGCCGGAATTTAGTTGTAGAACCTGCTCTTTTTCTCTATGCAGGTGGACTCCGAGGTATTTGGTGGTTTCCTTGTCAACTTTAAAGCATATTCATTGTCGTCGGCCACAGCAGCATCCGTGATGGGAAAGAGGACTGATTTTCCCCAATTTATCCTCCGACCTGACTCGGTGCCAAATTTGTCGATTTCCTTAATGAGGGGTGAGAGATTGTCTTGGGGATGTCGCACAAAAAGCAGGATATCATCCGCATATAGGGAGATCAAAAGGGGACCTTGCGGGAATTGTAAGCCACCGAAGAGATGCTTTTCTTGAAGATGGCGCATCAGAGGATCCATTGCAACAATGAATAATAGTGGGGATAGGAGCATCCCTGGCGCGTCCCGCGAGAAATGGGGATGGAGGTCGATAATGAGCCATTGATGTGGAGGCGAGCTGCAGGGGAAGAATAGAGCAAGGTAATTAGGGCAATAAAATTGAAAGGCAGACTGAGTTTGCGAAGAGCAGCCATAACAAAGTGCCTTTCAAGGGAGTCGAAGGCCTTTTCTGCATCAAGAAGCGCAATCGCCGCCGGGGTGGCGGGTTCAATCCGATTGATGACAGAGAAGACAGTCCTAAGATTAAGGGCTGTAGAGCGGTGTGGGATAAACCCCGACTGCGCCGTAGAGAGAATTTGGTCTAATAAAAGGGAGAGACGTGTGGCAAGCTTTTTTGCAAGGATCTTGTTGCCGAAATTGATGAGCGAAATGGGACGGTAAGATGAGCAGGAGGTGGGGTCTTTGCCTGGTTTGAGCAACAAAGAAATGACCGCCTCCCGCATATAGGGGGGAAGAGCGCCGTCCTCTAGGGCCTCGGCATAGACTTCGAGGAGATGGGGGGCAAGGCTCTCTTTATAAGCTTTATAAAAAACTCCAGTTAGGCCGTCTAGCCCCGGAGCTGTCCAGCCTGTAAGGGCGTCCAGTGCATCGGAGACCTCCTCTGCTGAAAAGGGAGCCGCCATAAATTCTGCCTAACCACTAATGCCAACCTTGAAACTGAACAGAAAATGTTAAAGAATGTAGACCAGGCAGTTCACTTTACCACTCATGGATGCTCCCAAAAATTATTTTGTGTGTGGTACATTCTAAAACAAGCAGGCACATACAGCGCGGGGTTAGAAGGACACTCTGGGCAGTACATACGAGTCTCCTTCCGCATACCTCTTCGCCAACAGACTCTACATCAACTACTGGTAAAGTCTTTTGAGGGCGTGGAGGAATTTGATCAGGAAAGTGGTGATCTTTCATTCTAGCCACATCCTCCACCACTCCAACTCTAAGAACACTTACCTGTTCCACTACTGCAAGGCTGCCTATTGCAGGCTCCTGAAACTTAGCAAAAGTCATATTTGACTCAGGACAACCATCCTTAAATACAACAAAAGCATTTAGCATTACCAAGTGGAAAAGTTGGATAGCTAACTTCTTATACCAAATGTAAGCCTTATGAAGAGCAGTGCAAGGTTCCAACCTCTGATCTACTCTATCAGCACCACCCATGTGCCTATTATAGTCTAAAATGCACACAGGTTTGCGCACTTCAGCAACCTGACTCCAAACAGTCACAGGTGAAGTGCTTTTATCATGGATGGTAGTCAGCATGTAGGCATCTCTCCTGTCTGCAAACTTCACAGCTAGAAGTTCCTCGGTACGCTACGCACTGCACTGTCCCCGCACAAGCTTTTGACAAACAAGTTCTTTTGGGAAACCTTTACGGTTAGAGCAGATTGTGCCTCAAGCAACAGTGTCCACTTTGACCAATTCCCTGGATACCTGCACAGCAGTGTAGACGTTATCTACATATAAATGGTGACCTTTGTTAAAAAGTCCTCTACCGAGTTCCCACACAATTTTCTCAGTCACTCCAAAAGTGGACGGACGACCACGGGGGGTCAATCCTGGAATCCCTACCGGTGTACACCCTGAAATTAGAGACATATCCAGTCCTACTGTCACACAGCATATACATCTTAATTCCATAGCGTGCCCTCTTGCTAGGAATGTATTGGCTAAAAACCAAAAGGCCCTTGAACAAGACCAAAGACTCATCCGCAGCTATTTTTTTCCCTGGAGCATAGATCTCAGAAAATCTACAAAGTGACCAATGACAGGCCGAATCTTAAAATGACGGTCACAATCAGGGTGATGTCGTGGCAACGCTAAACCATTATCGACAAAATGCAGCATCCGAAGCAGAAGCAAATACCAATCACGACTCATGACTGCCGGAAATATAGCCGTTGTCATCAACGGACTAGTAGACCAATATGAAGATATCGATGGCTTCCTTAGTAAGCCCCTCAAAAAAGTAAAACCCAAGAACTTCTAAATCTCTTCCAGATTTGTGGGAGTCCACCGGTTAGCTCTAGAGTAGGGCCCGAGGCTGGCACTGTTGTCCCTCAAATACTGTTCAGCATACAAATTAGTCTGCTGAACAATCTCTGCCAAAAATACCTCTTCCATAAACCACCGAAAACAATTTATAGGCAAAAAGGTTTCAGTATCCACTCTACACCCTGGAACACCACTAAAGTCTGGCAATGTCAGCTGCACCGTGCCTGGGGCAACCCATAGGTCAGCACTTCCAATGTGTGAGGCCTTGCAGCCCCAGGGTGCAACCCAGATGCCTCTTGCTGCACTATCAGCACATCAATGTCCTCCTCTAAGACAGGCTTCATCATCTGATGATTCCTCGTGGACAGAAAGCTCACTGCTAGAAACTTCCAGTGCCTCCTCTGTCTCAGATGCAGAATCAGTCTATGAACCATGGTCAGAGGAAGACTCAAAAAGCATACCAACAACCTGATGAGCAGTAATCCTGTGGCTAGCCATAATCCTTACAAAGAAAGGAGACTTCACAAATAAGACAACAACAACCAACACTGTGCAAAATAAGTAATAAACAAAATGTGGCTTTATCACAAAGATCTATATACTCAAAAACAATATAACTCACTTGCCAAAGATAGCTACACTCACCAGCACCTTATCTGCAGAGACACAGCAGAAAGCAACAATATCCCACTAGAATGAAAAAATAAAACCAATTACTCACAAGACAACAAAATACACATCAAGCACAAAGGCAAAAGGATTTTGACACTCAAAAAACAGAAGTCAAATTTACTGCTATTATTACACCATTTGCAAAAACACATTCATGCAGGAAAATGAAACTCATTTAGAGTAAATAGTACAAAAGAAATTTTCTTACCAAACACATGCAACTACACAAACTGCAGAACCACTAGTAATGAAACTGCAGCCTGGAACAGTCTAAAGAGCAAAAGCCTTGAACTAGAATAACAAGGAGAAATAAAACATTACAATTGCAATTCACAAGAAATAAAACAATTCACAGTATAACACGCTATGTCACTACCCATATGGTCAGTCTGCCATATGGGCCTTCAAATAGGGCCGAGAAAAATAGGGGTGATCTTGCCCAAAGGATCGGGTGAGGTTTTTTGCCAGGCCGATCTGTCACCTGGTGGGGCAGAAAACAGCAGACAGAAATTTGCCACCCCTGCAAAAGAAATAGATCCCTGGTGCCTAGTAGGGCTTTCTGCCTCCCCCACCCTTCCGCCTAAGGGCAGAAAGGCCACAAAAAGGGGCAGACCTGTCCCCAGGTGGGTCAGAAAAAATAAACAACATTTTACCCCATTGGAAGTGATCCTTGCCCAAGGGGTCGCTTCCATAACACAAAAAAGAAAATCCCTGGTTCCTAATGGGGGTTTTCTGCCCCTCCTCATCCATCTTTCATCCCTTACCCACCAGACCACCATCCACAGGTTTATGTACCTTTGCTTACAGACTACTAATGACAAGGCAGGGGTTGGGAGGCACCACGTTGCATACACAGCAGCATCAAAGGTTACTGGCTAGTGGTCCTTGTTTATGAAGCAATTTGGATTGGGGATTGCAATGGACAGATATTCACAACGGCATGGTTGGAGTCAATGAGAGTACTTGTTTATTTTTTCCCTATTGGCCTCCATATTAAAAATGTTTGTCCTGAAGACCCATGGAGTTCACGCCTTTCAGTCGAAACATTTATACAAGGAGTGGATTTATGATGGTGTATCAGCTTAATGACGAAAATAGGCAGTCCTAAAGCTTTAAGTGCACAGAGGACTCCAAAATAGTTGTTAATGCTGCTGTCGCTCCTACTTTGGTGAAGGTTGTCTTTTTGCTCACCTTGCTTTTTACTTAATGCTAAGTATGTTTTTGCTCATCGAGCATTGTGCCCATCTTTTTTTATTTTTTTTTTAAACCTTTATTTTTCATTTTACTACACAGTACAAAGAACCAGGCAGCAGGTAGTGGTAAGCATGGTGGGAGACATACGCACAGAAACCAAGTACATTTTTACATTTGACATTGCTGAAAGCACTTGACACATTAGGCTCAATAGGACATCAGGCCTCACCCCACAGGACTTGGATTGTGCCCGGTTTTAGCAGCATCTATAGACTATAGAGTCTGAAAGGATCCTTGTGTGTTTTAGTCTTTTCCCGGTTTGTACTGATGAAGTGCCAGTGGGTGTAAAGGACACATGGTTCCATCATGTACAAATGCTGTGACATCAGACATGAGTTAAAGGCCAGGATGTAAGGCAAAAACAAGCTAGAAGAGTGAAAGTAAGGATGAAAGACGGACCACAAAGTGGTTTTAGGGAAGCACTGGACTCTTACCCACTTCTGACTCTTGATTAACTTTTCCAGCTTCCTGCACAGTTCTGGGTTATTATTTATAGCTATGGGCATCTGCCTACCTTAAGGCTGGCTGACTTTTACAGGTATGATCTGCCTCCTCATCGGACAACGTTCGCCGACCTTGACTGCGGGTGAATCGATGTTTGCGGAGCTATGATCTGTGGCATGTGAACAGCATTCACCTCCCTCAATACATTAGTGTAAGGCTCCATAGCACGGGTGCCTGCTGCTGTTTCAAGTACTCTGCTCTGGTACAGAACTATGATTGGATTCATAGAACGTAAGTATGTAGAGTCCGACTAGCTATAGTGCCTCATTCGCCCTCCTAATCTTACCAGAGAGAGAAACAGGTGAATTGGCACCCTAGAACACAATACTCTCAACTGTCCTAGGGATCGTGGAAACAAGACACACAGTTTTGCTCTCACTCGTAATTGTCATCAGTAAAATGACCAAGAGACACGGAGGAAGTTTAGAATATTTATTTAAGCTATCATGCTGTGAAATGCAGTGTACGTGCTACAATTCGAAAAACAAATGCATACTAAAAAGACTGCTAGCATGGTTAATAATTTATAGACCATAAAAAGCCCTGTAATTTTATAAGACAGAGGAACCTAAAACCCAGCTCTCTTGCTACTAAAGCTAAGTTTTTATATAGCAGAGATCTCTGGGATTACTGCCAGACCCCATACCTTAGCATTCACAGATGGGCGTTCTACATCTCAGCAGACACAGTGCTTTTGTCTCAGAGCTCTCTTTCCATGTGTGTCTTTTTGGCTGCTGGACTCATCTATATGATAGGACATGTATGCACACAAACAGCTGTATTCTTGTGTTATGTCTAGGTGCTAGTGCCTGGCCAGAAACAATAACAATGGACATTTTTTTCCTACCTTCTCCAGGGCTCAAAAAATCTCAAAAATGTTACTAGACCTGCAGGTCTAGTGACTTAAATAATCTACTCCTAATTATAACGCTCTTGATGCTCTTGACCCATTAACTGGTTTCAAATTATGTGATCCTCTGCAAGTATTTTAATTCACTGAGACGCCATTTTCTTCTTTATCACATATGAGAGCATCTTCAAATGAGCAAGTTCAGCATGTCTGCTATACGGAAAACGCTTTTGTTTGATTTAATAGACTAAACATTAGCGCCATATAGAATGCAAATCTAGCCACATATAAGATACAATTGACCGCAGACTTGCCTCTTTGTTTATTAAAGGCATTGTCATCAGGGCTTGGCCAGGAATGTCTCTCCCATCATGTTTAAAAACTATCACTTTTAGTAAATGCATAACTAAAGCATAAAGTAGCAGCCCACTGTTATTTGCAATCAGCAGGTTTTACATTGAAATGGCCTCAGAATTTGTCACTGACATGTGGTTTTAAAACTATATACTGTACAATGTTTGGAAATAGTTTCTGCAAATATTTGTCATTTGCACATATTCAAGTAAAGTGTTCTGATTTGTTTCCCTCCAATTTAAATCTTTGTTTGCATCACACTTCTGAATAACAAACAAATGTTGTTTCATAATTTCGGATCTACTTGTACTATTCATTTACAAGCTGTTCAAATGTTGTTTTAGAGAAAAAAGACAATTTACTGCATTTTGTTTCACAATTATTGTCAAATAGCTCACTTGACAAAAAGCATTAACTGTAAAAAGGGAAACATAAGTAAACACCACTTTCCAAGAACACGAGCAACAATTAGTAAAAAGACAAACTGACATTTGACCTTCGTCCTTGAGCAGTTGCCAAATGTGTCAAGATAAAATAAGATTAGAAGGCGTTTTAATTGCTCATTCACTTTCTGAACAAACAGAATACCTGTTTCTTCCAGCTTAAGTTTAGTCCCCAGCAGGGTCGAGTAAGTGCTAAAAATAGTTTGACCTGCTAAAATTTCACTCACAATTGCGAGTCGGCGAGTGGATTTTTCGAGGCCTGTTCTCTATGGTGTTCCGGCTAAATCCCTGGAAAAAAACAGAACCCATAAACATATGCAGGTTTTCGTGTAAAAGTACATTGTGGCACAACAGCGAGCGTGTTTATATAGTAGCGTGTGCAAAGAAAAATGAGGCCTACAACGTGCACAGTTAGGTTAACATAGGAAAAACTATAATTGGCCGCTTAGGAAAAACGCAAGGGAGGAACCCATAATGTCAATTGCCATTGTCCAATTCCGCACATGATAATTGGTCAGCTGCCGAAGTCATGAGCTCCAAACAACAAACATGCTCTCGGTCTAAGTCGATACTGAGACAGTGATCGGGCAACCTACATCCGTGTTAACAGAGCCTGTATCTTGTGATCCAAGTGCCGATGCTCATGGTTTCTTGAAGTCCAAAGGCTCAAACCTCGCATTGTGAAGAAGTCACAACCCCAAAGTACAGTTCTGAAAATAGGTCGCTAAGGGACTCAACAGCAGTCCAAAGGAACAGGTATTTGCGAATTCAAGCTTATGTCCAGAGCCCATTCGAAGGGGCACCAGATGCAGTGAAATATGTGTTGCACGCAGGTAAACCAGGCAGGTCGTAATGTCCGAGACCAATCAAGATCTAGTTCCTGTAGTAGAATCATTCCAAAGATATGAAATATATACGCTCACTGTAGTGTTGGGGCAATGCCAGTTTTATATCGCCCACAAAGGTAGCATCCATTGCGGGGAAGCAGGAACAAGACTACAATGCCGCAAATGAGGAATAACTGCGCGCAGAGGTGCTGCGCCAACATTTTTCTGTATCCTGTCTGACGCCTGGGGATAATTCTAAGTTGAGCAATCTGCAGCTAAACAATGTCTCTACCAGATACATCGTTACCAAAGGTAAGTAACTCGTACAACAGCAACTCAAATCCTGTGAATATAGTTCGAAAATGAAGTGGATAAAAGCCGGCATGACTCCAAAGATGATCTGAAAAGAATTTACGAGGCCCGAGCCTACAACTTTGAAAAAAAAGGGGCCTGGCCGGCCGTATAAAAGGCATTAAAGATTTGATGCACTAATTTTCGGTAATGCATGGGAATGTTAGTATTTAGCAAACACACGGAGATGATGGACGGAGCGCTGAAACTTTTCAGACTCTCACCCTCTGTCACAGATCTGGGTTGAATCCATCATCGTTCTTTAGCTCACTTCGCCACCTCAGTTCAGACCAAGCTATATGCAAATCAGTTTTGACTCTGTGCCTCATGGGAACAGTCCACCCTGAGCTGCCAAGCCATGTCTTCCCTGACCCGGACACAAGCAACCTGGCACCGGTTTCGGGGTAACATCCCTCTTCAGCCAGGCTAGCTTGAATCCAGTGGCAAAGTAAGCACGGGACCCACGTCTGGGCATACCCTGCCAACTTAATTCATTTGTGTGGGAAATAAACTGGCTCGAAACAAGGTTTCTGTGCCCTGAACCTACCAAAACTTCATACCCCAAATAGATTTAAAATTAATACTGTTTTTCCAGTAATCATAACCTTTAAGGGCCAACTGATTGACGAACGTAGTATTAGTTTGAGTAAGCATATATTTCTTTGGTGGTGTTGGAGTCAATTTTAAATAATATGACATGGGGTGTGAAGTGTCCTATCTCGTAAAATAAGTATATTTATCTTTTTGCAACTTTCTGGAGGGGGAGTTGGACAATGTTCCCATTGGGTATAGTTAAAATGGGGACACAGTGTACCTGATCTGTGTAAGAAAAGGTGTCCATTATGATAGCAGAACATCTCATCGTAAAAAGCAGAGTTAAGTTATAGATCTTCTAACTCAAAAATAGTTTAATAGTCTAATTCACATAGCATAGAATTAACAGTTTCAACATCCCAATCATCTGCATGCAACCATGGTACTATTACATCGTCCATAGAACCTTTGAACACAAATGGTATCTTCAGGATATCTCTGTCGGACTGAGTATGTCGAAAGGAACTTTACCCCAAGCAGGGCTCAAAAATCTTAAAAATCCTGCTAGACTTGCAGGTCTAGTGACTAGAATTATCTACTCAACCTATCATGAATACACTCGCCTCACAAACTAGTTGCATACAAATTTTCTTCAAAACATTTGCAGCGCCAACATACGAAGAAAACTTTGTCCAACCAAATTGCTACCAAACAGCAAATTTCAATTTGTCACCCAAGTACCTCCCTAAGATGCGTGTGTCATAGGTGGCGAAAGTTTGCGCACATATTAGATATGGCAAAAAATACCCCATAAACTTTAACACATCACTGAAATAACATCTACAAACAACATATCAGGCACTGACTTGTTAGTTATTATTCTGATGCTCTGAGCTAGCCATAGATATAGGGGTTGCGTTCTTCAGATGCCAAGCTTCCTGTCTTTGGAATACTTTCTGTCTTAAAATAACTTTAGGCAACAGGACCATACTGTATCAATGAAGAGGTTGATGCAGACTAAGCCAAGAAACTACTATAGCCAGAACAAGTCCCTGTTCTTCCCAAATAAGCACAGTTTTGCATATTAGACCTGAAAGGCTGTGTGCAGTAATGTATTTGTCCCGGGTTTTCTCTCTGCGAAAGCAATACTGCTCAGGTTGGATGAAAGTGTCAACTTTTGATCTATCTACTTGTATTTGCATTAATGCTGACTTGTCAGCTTTGAGGTGGGATTTAGCTCATGTTTTAATCAGTTTGTGCTGCCAAATCCTCCATGTTTTTGTTTATATTGCTGTAGTTGTGGCAGCACTTAATTTGTAAAAAAAAAAAAAAAGAAAAAAAAGAAAAGATGTGCTAGGGTCTTTGTCAGAAGTCCACTTGCACTGCCCATTGCCGCTGCCAATTACAGTATCAGTACAGCTGCCAAACATCACAGTCCTCTCAAATTAAGCACAGAGTTGTGGAAAATGATTAGCAGTATGTTTTTTTCTTCTGTGCAGTCTTAATTGGCTGCTGAGAGTAAAGAGAGATACACTGATTCGTATAAAGAAATCACACACCAAATAGTGGATGGTACAATAACAGAACGCAACAGGCATATAAAAACAAGGAAAATAGTGCTGATTTGAACAAAGAGTATTTAGCAATAAAGTAGTCGCTATCTTCTGACTCAGTAACAGTCTTGTTTCTTTAACACAGAGGTTTGTGGCCCATAGTATGTCTGTTTCCTGGGTTTGCTGACAGCCAATGCAAAACTGCTGAAGTTGGATCAAAAGTGTCTAACTCTGGCCCATCTACTAGGATTCGCATTAAAGCTGACATTGTGTCACTTTTGAGTGACGTACGAAGCTCTTTTGTTAATCGGTCCATGCTTCTTAACCCATGTTCACATATTGCGATTGTTGGACAGATGGAAAGCATGATTTCTAAAATTGGAAGTACATGTTTAACTTCTAGGTGTTTTTTCAATAGCTGAGTGGAGAGGGATACTGGCTTATGCTTCATCCGATGACAGACGTACAGTTTGAAATCTAGCCACACTCCAGGGGCAGACTGAATTTGATGATCAGTAAGTACCTTTTTGTAGTACATGGCAAGCTCCTCAAATTCTTGATCCCCAAAACCACTAATCTTTTCAACCGAGTCTGGCCACAAAGTAAAATCAAAAATGTTTAATACATTAAAAAAAAAAAAATGGCTTGCCAGAGATGTGCTTCAGAAATCGGTCATTTATAAAAGAAACAGCACTCTCAATTAACTCAGTAGTGTCTTTCTTGATACTAGTTTCACTAGAGCTGCCTTTTCTAGCAGGCTTTGCTAGTGTTAGTAATGGGACCCCAGCAAAATGATTCTCTTTAAAAAGCAATTGAATTTGTTAGTACTTTTCCTGGCTTTGTTTTCAGCTGTATTAGCTTCTGTTGAAGCACCTCAATCCTTCTTGCAACTTCAGAAATAAGACTGTCTTCTTGTTGAAATGCCTTAGACACTTCCTGAAGCCCCTCTGTGAAGTCTGTCATGAAGTGCAAGCAATAAATAAACTTCTCCAATTTCATGTCGTGAAGCAATCCTTTGACTTTATGTGAATATTCATCAGTACCAGTAGCAAGGTGCTCAAGCTGAAGTACTGTAGACTCCCAGTATGTCTTAAGTCCTGATACTACCCTGTGCTGACTTGCTACCCATCTGAGTTGCTGCAATCCATCAACATGTTTAACTGCTCTACCAGATTCTCAGCTATCTCTTTAAATTCCCTTCTCTGCTTAGGTAAATAGTATAGTTTTTGAGCACCTTTCTAAATTTGATTAAGCATGAACTTTTGTTTTTAACATCACACACAGCAGGTTCTTGACTGTGAGCTACACAGTGCACATCTGTACTGTGATTGCGGTTGTCCGAACCTTGATGTATGGAGACTTCGTCCAGTAGCTGCTTCACAGCACCAGATTTACTGCCCATGTTCACGGCAGCTTCATCAGTATTCAGAAAAATGCATTTATGACTCTGAATAACCAGAGATATGCCCATGCTTTGCAGGCCAAGTAATATAGCATTTTTCACTCTGGATGCAGTGGAACTTTTCATGCTGACAATGTCACACAGATGGGTAACAAGTGTGCCTTCACAAACAAATCGTACATAAATCAGTCCCTGTTCCTTTGTCAGTTGACCCATCTGACAGAAAACTGAAGAACCCAGTATTTTCTATCTATCGGATTGTCATTGTTATGGTCTTTGAAATTGCCATTACAAAGTTACGACATGCATGATCATTGGTATGATTTTCCAAATTCCAGTCTAGATTGTTCTTTTTCTGCATTGTGCAGAGTGCTGGAAACTTAATACATGCCTCACCTTCTTTTGCAAGATAACATGCTGCATTAAATAGAATGTTTAAGTGCCCGATGTATTTTTTCATGCATTTTGGTGACTATGCATGTCTCTTGTGGGTTTTGAATTGCAGCTTCATGGAATATGCATCATTCGTGTGATTTGCTCTTGATCATTCCAAGGTCTCCCTTTTTAATTTTTCTGTCATATCAACATATGGGGAAGACTTAGTATCTGGAAGATGAGGAACCTTCCTGCAAACTCCACAGTACAAAACTTGAGACTTTGTTAAACTGATCTCTTCTAGGACAGCTCCGTTAGTTTCCTTTTCTTCAATCACTGCCCAGTTAAAATCTTCAAGCCATTTATGTTGTACAACTCTGTGTTTTTGGTTGATCATACTGCATTGCTTTTGGTGGATTTCTTTTAATGACGTCCTTTTCCCAACTGCTGTACTCTCTCCTGCATTATTCAGTGGAATTTTAGCTCCAGTGGTTCTTCCCAACTACAACCTGATATCTGCCATTGTTGCTGCGCACTCTGCCTGTTGTCTGCCTTCTCCTCACTAAATAGCCAACACTGCTTCTGTCCTCTGAGCTAGAATCTAGAAAAAACAATAACTGTAACTAATTTAAAATAACAGGAACTTCTAATTTAACAGGCTTAACAATTTTTCTTTCCATAATTAAAGTAAGATTGCGCCTATATCTTACTGCAAATATGAATGTGACGTGTGTATGGCTTACCCGTCACAGGCCATGATGGATTCTGTGTTCCATTCAAAGGTTGGTAAGAATCTTGACTTTCAATGCTATTACTGTATGCTTCTACCAAATATGCATCACTAAATCTAATGGTACTCATCTTACTGGCCTTAGGATGGAAGACTGAGTCTGCTTTGCTGGGATTCTAACTCATGACTTGAGTCAATGGTACAACAGTGTGAAATGGTTTTTAACACCATGACAGTGGTGGAATTCCGCCGCGGAGCTGGCGGAATAATGTGTGGGCGGGGTTTGGACGGCCTCCAGCCGTTTTCCCCACACGCCCACCGTGACGTCCGACGCATGGAAATTGTTAATGAAAGCAAGGAAAATTGCTCCTCTTTCCCTCAGTTAGGTAGTAAATGCAGAGGCCTGATTCTGCTCTGCCGTGGTTCCACTACACTTGCTGCAACATTGACCGTTATCATTCTGATTTCAATGCATGAGAGAGCAAGTAGGCACTTGCTGTAGCCTTATTGCTACTCGCTGCGAATGAGCACCCTTTTTTTTTGTAAACAGATTTAATTGAATTTTACAGAAGGTGTGTTGGGTCTTTATGCCACAACCCTATCAACCAACATACTTACATTCAGCCAACTTAGGATTCTAGTACAGCTTATTAGTCAGTTCAGGATGTTCGGTTCTCTCGACATTCATTTGCGGTCCTATGCATATACTGACATTCGGTACCGACTGAAACCTCCCAACCCTTAACTACTCCCGCCCGACCCCCCAGGTGTGTCACTTACAGCTAGATCGTGAATGTAAAGTAAACCAGTGCCCCAAGCAGGGTGCCACCATTGGTTGAAGTAGCTCTATAGGGGACCGCATTCCATCCAGGCAACAGAGGGTCGCTCAAAGTAGCTTGCCTCCATGTCTCAACCCCCCCCTTCTTTCAGCCTAACTTGTTTCTGCTGTGGGAACACGGATGGAGTCTGTGTCCTCAGCATCTTCCGGGGATTTGAGCGCCACGACTAGTGCCTCCCAAGCCCTCGCCGCTTCTAATGCTCTCTCACTCCCTGTTCTTCTGGCTATCTACTATCTGATTACCCCTTCACATTCGGCCCACTTAAGGAGTTCTGTTTTCCATTTTGCTATGTTTGGGCCCTGTTTAGCTTTCCAATGCATGGTGATATTCCTTTTGGCCAGTAATAAACCCCAGTCTAAGAACTTACTCGTGATTTTATTCTTGAACGTGTGGGGGAACCAGTGTAAAATGCTGTGTTTCTGGGTCATCTCAACTTCCTGTCAGTGAGATCAGTCAGTAATGTTGTTATCTCCCCCCAGTAACTGTCCAGGAACAGGCAAGTCCACAACATATGCTTGAAATCTGCGCCTTCTGTATTGCAGCGCGGGCAAGCCCCTGTTTGGGTTAGGAAATACTTATTGAGCTTTTCCGGGGTAAGGTATGCCCTGTGTAAGATATAAAAATGTACTAGTTGGAACCTGGCGTTTCGGGGGCTCTTCCAGGCCCTCTCTACCAAATGCCCCCAGGCCTTCTCCGGGATAGCCTCCCCAAGGTCAGTTTCCCACGTTAGCCGCAGTTCAGTCCGGGGTAGTAGTGTATCCCTCGTCATGCGCCAGTATAAGCATGTAACTGCTTTGAAGATGCCTGCTGCCATGACCATGTATTGGCAGGTCAGTGACGTTTTTGGCTCTGAGTCCTCCTTCCCAGTGCTTTCGAATGGCTGCCATGAGGGCTGTGTACAGCATAAAATCCCCCCCCAGGTAAGTCATAGCTGGCCTGTAGGTCAGTGAACGGGAACATGGCCCCCTCTTCGTTTAGGTCTCCTATTCTAGTCAACCCTTGCTCCACCGAGTGCTCCAACCTCTGTCAATTACCTCCATGCGGCAAGGCCGTGCACATAAGTAACAGGATTTCCGGCGCATAAGGGCGTCTAATTGTAACTCTTCGCAGGTACCTGTTCCAACATCTCCGTGCTGTGTCGAGCTCAGAGGTGAGGGCTGAGGGTCTGACATGGAGCCGCAAGATGATGTGAGATAGAAGCCTCAGGGACGTAAACTTCTCCCTCTGCTCTTCTTCTCCCCTGACACAGCTCACTACCCACTGTGTGAGCCACTGAAACTGCGCTGCCAAATAATAGGTCTCATAATCAGGAACGGCTATTCCACCCTCCGCTCTTGGTTGCATAAGGGTAGCAAGTGCTACTCTTCTGCCAGTACACCAGGGAAAACCTGTGATCATCGATCGGAGCCGGGCAAAGTATTTTGTCGGGATCCAGACCGGTAAGGTCACAAAGTAGTATAGTAATCTCAGGAGAGTAACCATTTTGAGCAGGGCTACGCGGCCTGCCACAGAGAATGGCAATGAGCTCCAAAAATCAAAGTTGCTTTTTGCTCCTCTGATAGCCTTTCCTATGTTACCCTCTAGGATATCTTCTTGAGTGTGGTATATTTTTGTACCCAAGCATGGCAGGCACCTGTCTTCCCACGTCACCCCCTCTGTGTTCCTCCCAGTTCACTTTAAACCCTGCGACTCCGCTGAGGTCCTGCAGCAAGTTTTTCGCTCCCACAAGGGCCTCACCAGAATCAACGAGAAAGAGCAGAAGGTCATCAGCGTACAGTGCGATGTGATGGATGCCACTTGATGCCTGAGGCTTGAGCCGGGCAGATGCTTTTACTTGATTATTAAATATTCTTGTGTGATATTACTCCCTCTGTGTCCTACCCCCCCTGCACAGCGCGCAGATTTATCGCAGCGCGTGTCTCCACCAATTGAGGGTGGAGGCATAGATTCGTTTAATATTTTAAAAATTACCTCCTGCACCCCCCCGAATTCCGCGCTGCACGGACAGCACCTCAGCCTCCCCCCAGAGCAACCGGCCAGTTCAGGGCGGTCTTGCCGGGACACGGAAGGAATACGGCGGCGGCCATTTTGGGTAGGGCTAGATAGTATAAAAATAGACGGCTATGACTCCGCGCAGCGGACGCGCTCAGCGGGCACGCCGCATTCACGCCGGAGTCAAGCCAGAGTCCAGCCCGTCTGCGCCCGTCCGCGCACAGGCCGGGCACAGGGCCAGGGACCCTGTGAAAAATGTCATACCCAGGTGCTATGATAGACAAGATCTGCTTGCCTTACAAACAAAGCCCTGCTGTGGCTCAAATAAACTCGATCCCTCATACTGGGCAGGCCCAGTGAGCTGCCAGGCCTGTCGCCACACTTTTCTGTGGTCCCAAGTTTCGGCCTTCTCAACACCCCAGGATAGCTTTAAAGCAGCCCTAATAAATGCCAGATCTGTACCGAAGCATGCCCAGCATATCCAGGACTTATTGATAGATGACAATTTAGATTGTCTCTTCATTACGGAGACATGGCTTAAACCCTGGTGCACCCCTGATGTGGTTCACACCCTGCCTCCTGGATATGAAATACTAAGAGTAGATAGAGAGAATGAACAATGCGGGGGAGGAGTGGCCATTATATATAGGGACTCCCTCAGCTGCTCGACGATACCACTGCAAGAGCTAACAGATGCAGAAGGGATGGGTTTCATAATTAAAATTAATGATAACTTCTCCTTCTCGGGGGCTTTGATCTATCGCCCACCAGGACCCTGTGCTGGCTTCCTGGTAGAGCGGGGTAGGTCTATGAGCGACACGGACTCGGCGTGTCAAACGCAAGGAACTCCTTGCGCAAGCCTACCAGGAACTGCTGAGGTTTATTCTATGGAGTAGATAGGGTAGACCGAGGAGCAGGTAATAACACCAGTTTTATACTAACGCCAGTTGTCTATCATTTGATTCTCCGGGATAGACTTGTAGATAGAATTTCATGGTCCTGACGAATCACTGGAGTACAGCTCTACAATAGTGAGAAACATGTTGACCAAGACGAGGTAGTATAGTTAACCCAGAACATAGATCTGAGCTACTATTACTTTACCTCATATTTTTAATCAGGCGAGGAGACATCGTAATAAAATTATTCAGATAGTACTCTCTCCCCTTTTTAACATTCATCTACACTTTCACCAAGCCCCACACTCGTTACAGTTGAACAATCGGCTATCGTGGATATAGAAGATCTCCATAAGAGTGCTCTCTAAACAAGAGCCCGTCGGGTATTGCACCAGCCGACTCGACGTAGGAGCAGCCCGATGATGTTACATTACATCCGGAGGGTTATGTGATTCACAATATCCCGATGGCTGTGTGAGGGCTCCAATATCCATAACAGATATCTTCATACATGATACCCCTTCCCCCTACCCTCTTAGGAACAGCTTTGTTACTTGTTGTCTGGCTTCCTGGGTAACATCGGAGAGGTGCTCAGCCCATTGATACTTAGATATTCTAATTTCACTCTGATGGGTGACATAAACATCCACCTAGAGTCCACAACCGATGCACCTGCTGCCTCCTATCGGGAAACCATGGAGGTTTTGGGCCTCACTATTCGAGACACCCTAGCCACCCATGAGGCAGGGCATACAATAGACTGCATTGCCACTAACCTAGACACTTTGACAACTAACCCCCTTAGACCCCAAATTTGGACTGACCATATGCTGATTCCTTTTATGCTTCCCCTTATGTCCTACCGAGAAAACGATCATAAAAAGGAACACAGCAAGGTCACAAGGGATGAATGGAAAACGATACTGTCCCACCCAGAACTTATAACTATAGCCAGGAACTGTAGACCCCAGCTGGTAGTACCTGTAAATCCCATCAGTTTCAGAACATGGATGAATGATCTGAAAGGTACAGTTGGGCAGGGAAAAAACAGAACGAGGCAGGGTAGAAAGAAAACATCTGCACCCTGGTTCGATCGAGATCTCAAAGATAAACAAGGGGGGCTTAGAAGAGCTGAACGAAGCTGGCGGAAATACTACTCTAGCCTAGAACGTAGCAAATACAAAAGGATAAAAAATGCCAATCATGCGCTAATTAAACAGGCTAAAAAAAGGTACTTCTCGTTGGCAATAGAAACAGCCAGCAGCAAACAAAAGGAAATATTTAAAATTGTAAACGGCTTTAATAAGCCTAAATGTTTAGCGCAGGATATCCCGCCCTCGCAGGCACTCTGTGACAAGATCGCAGATTTCTTTGAGGGAAAAGTACAGGGGCTGACGAAGGACTTCGATGTCCCTATATTAGAGCCAAGAACAGAGGATGATATAGTGAGGCAAGGAGCCACGCAGTTGACAACTTTCCTTCCAGTTAGCCTGGAGGATACCAAAAGAGGAATTTTGGCAACAAAATCCGGATCCCCCTTCGATCCATGCCCAGTTAGACTTTTACACCTCATTGTGGACATTGCCAATCCAATAATAAATGCCATTGTCAACACCTCACTGTCCACAGCCAAAGTCCCCCCAGAGTGGAAACTGGCAGCGGTGAAACCACTGCAAAAAAAACAACTCCCTGACCCCACCACATTGTCGAACCTACGACCCATCTCACTACTTCCGGCTCTGTGCAAAGTCACAGAGTCAATTGTAAATAAACAACTTACTCGTTTCTTGGAAGATAGTGATGTATGGCACCCCAACCAGGCAGGTTTCAGGGCCCAACATTCCACCGAATCGGCCCTCCTGTTCACTACAGAAACTATCCGCTCAGCCCTAGACCAAGGCAAGAAGGCCGTCCTGATTTTATTAGACCTATCGGCGGCCTTCGACACGGTCTCACATGCCATCCTATTAGACCGGTTAATAACATCTGGTGTCACAGGGACAGTGCTTGAGTGGATAAGAAACTTTTTAAGTGACAGGAGGCAAGTGGTGACCCTGGGGGAATTCTGCTCCAGTGAAAAAGCGCTGTTGACGGGAGTTCCGCAGGGTTCGAGCCTGAGCCCGACCCTGTTTAATGTTTATACTGCACCCCTGATAAAACTGATATCGTCATTTGGCATAGACGCTATAGCCTATGCCGATGACACACAACTTATCCTGGTAATGGATAAGGATAACCAAGCCTGGGAGGATAAGCTCAAAGGTTGCCTAACGGCCACCTTTGAATGGATGCGCCTAAATCACCTGAAATGCAACACAGGTAAAACAGAGATCATGCCTATAGGCCCAAAAAATGAGTTCACCCCACGATTATGGTGGCCAGAAAAAGCTGAAATACCACCTCATACAACCAACTCGGCCCGTAATCTGGGGGTGCATTTTGACTCTGACCAGTCTTTTAGACAACAAGCAGCTATAGTGGCAGGCATGTGCTTTGGGGTAATAAAGGGACTGAGAAAGTTCTTTGATCTTTTTTTCCCCTTGAAGCAAGGAAAACAGTTACGGTTGCACTTGTAACATCGCGCATCGATTACTGCAACAGCCTCTATGCTGGTACAAATAAAGTTGTCACACACAAACTTCAGATGGTGCAACATGCAGCAGCGAGGCTGGTTCTAAAATGGCCGAAAAGATCATCTGCAACCAAAGCCCTCAAGGCATTACATTGGCTGCCCATTACAAAAAGGGTTTTGTTTAAAGTACTGTTAATTACTTTTAGAGCTGTTCACAACCTAGGCCCGTCCTATCTGAGGAAAAAATTCAGCAGATACTGTCCAACCAGAGCACTGCGTTCTTCAACGGCCAACCTGCTTACCGTCCCGAGTTTCAGACTCAAAACTCGAGGGGGCAAATCCCTGGCGGTACTGGGAGCAAAAGCATGGAATACTCTTCCCCCCCAGTTGAGATTACTGGATAAAGAAATAGACTTCCGTAAACATCTAAAAACCTGGATCTTTAATCTCCAAGATATAACTGCCAGAAGCCTAGTGTAATTCGGGTTCTCGGTCAAGTAAGCATAGGGACTACCTAACATCTGGTGGTCCTTTCTGGGCGCCTAGATGCTCCTTGGAGCGATTGCCGCGCGATACAAATTGGCACTTACATTACATTACATTACATAGATCTGCCCGTGCACAGTCAGACCTTGGTAAGCCCTGATCGGGCATGCGCTGCCAGTGGCTCCATTGCCAGGGCAAACAGCAGGGGAGATAGGGGGCACCCCTGACGTGTCCCCCTTACCACATTACAGGCGTCCGATATTAGTTCACCAGTTTCAACTCTGGCAGTGGAGTCAGAATATAGGAGTGCTGTCCAACCCATGAAATCATCACCCAGCCCCCTTTTCCGCATTACATGGAACAAATGAGACCATTCCAAGCTGTCAAACGCTGTTCTATATCAATGGCGAAAATCGTCGCCACGTCTACTTTATAAGAGTCAGCCTCAAGAACCTGTAGGAGGCGCCAAATGTTAAGCACGGTGTTTCTGGTGGGGATAAACCCGGATTGATGTTTGTGAATCAGGGCAGTCACGTGGGGGAGCAAGTGAGTAGCCAAAACTCTACTTAGTATTATATAGTCTAAAGTAAGCATAGACAACTGGCGATACGCAGTCTTATCCCATTGTGGCTTCTCCGGCTTGAGTAATGGTATGATGATCGCCTCTCTAGTGGTCGCAGGGAGTTGGCCAACCCGCTTCGCGTCATTATATAATTGTACCAGCCTGGGAGCCAATAAATCAATGTATGCAAGATAGAATTAAATTGGCAGGCCATCCGTGCCCGGAGTTTTATTGCGAGCCATGGTCTTAATGGCCCCTCTCACTTCTCCAAGTTTTATCTCGTGCCCTAGAGCCGCTGCACTGTCCTCATCTAGGGCTGGTAGTTCCACGTCACGTGTGAACTCGTGCAAATTCTCCTCCGCTGGAGTCAGTTTACTCCTGTAGAGGTCCGTATAGTAGGCCAGGAACAGGTCATTGATGCCCCGCTGGTCATATCGCACCACCCCATCTTGGTCTCTTAAGTTCCAAGATCACTGTGCCTCTCCTGGCGGGGTTGGCCAACCAAGCCAGAAGGGCTTCCGACTTCTCTCTTTCTGAATGAGCACGGGTGATGTATTTTTTATAGTCGAAGCAACGCAGACGCTCTACCTGCACTGCCTCTCTAGCCTCCAGAAGCTCTTGCTGCTTGACCAGGTTCTCAGGCCTATCTTTTTCCAAGTCTCGCAGCCATTGGTCTTCCCTCTTTATGTCCGTAAGGAGCACCTTCCGTACGCCCATCATCTCAGAGATACAGCGTCCCCTAATGACTGCTTTACATGCATCCCACTCCACTAAAGAGGATGCTGCAGTGTTAGCATTGACTTGGAAATAGTTAGTAATAGCTGTCCCTATCACGGCGTGAAATACGGGATCATCCAAAGCCTCAGGTCGCAAGCTCCAGGTAGGGATCTTGTGTCGCACGCCGGACCATTGTAGTCTTCCTCGTACTGGATTATGGTCAGAAAGCGTCCTAGTGAGATACTCACTTTTGCAAATCCCCTTGTGGACATCAGGGGAGCACAATATGGCATCTAACTTTCGAGGCAATATTTGCTCCCCTCCACCACCCCCCCCCACCTCCCCCCCCCCCCCACCGGAAGACTCCGACACAGATCTGAGTGACTAATCCACAACAGCCCAGACGAGACCGTGGAGACGCCCAGGGGGCATAAATTGAACTATCAGAGGTGTGGGTGGTGAGACAATGTACCAAATTTGTACTATGTATTGTTTAGCGCGTTGCCTGATGCATGTATACAACAAGATTTGTAACTGTCCAATGTAATCAGCAATGTTTCTTAAAAAATTCAATAAAAATGTTTAAAAAAAAAATATGGCATCTAACCAGACATGCAATTCATGCAGGGCGGAAAAAAAGGAATAATCCAGGGTGCTATACCTTCCAAGGATCTATCAAGTCCCATTTCTGCTGCCAATCGCAGCCTGCCTCTGCTATTTTGCGTGCAGGAGCATCAAAGAGTGAGGATGAGAGCGATCTACAGTTACATACGACGTGCAGTTAAAGTCGCCCCCCAAAAGTACTGAACCTGTGAGGGCAGTCGCCAGTTTCCTAGAAAGATGTGATAGAAGTGCTGGCTGATCTGAATTGTGCGCGTATGTACTACCTAGTACTAAGTCCCTTCCATCTAATCTCCCTGATATTACCACGTACCTGCCTTCCGCGTCTATCTGTTTTGTGTGCTGAAAAGGTACCCCCGCTCTTACCCATATGAGGTCCCCCTGGGCATACGCCGGATAAGTGGTGTAGTATGCCTAACCCCTCCAGTGACGCTGCAATGCCGTGCCTTCTTTTGCTATTATGTGGGTTTCCTGAAGGAGTGCGATCTGAATACCACTGCGAACCAAATATGAGTGTATTTTATGACGTTGTGGTAAATAAAATTCCTTTACCGGGACTGAATTTGATACAGAAACATTATAAAATAGCTCAGTAAAATGAGAGGCAGAATCCGTGATATTAGAGTTTCGGAATGGGCTTTATTCCAGTGCTCGATTATAATCGGTTGCTCCAAGTTCCATCACCACGGGGGTTCAGGAAGTGAAGTACATACTTTATTGACAAGAAATGACTTTTATAGTACATACATGACAATGAAGTGAATGCAGTAGGCGTAACAATTGATAAAGAAAATGACGATTTGTTCTGCGTAACCAGAAATGGGTGTAATAAGGCGTAAAAAGGAACATAATTGGTTATGATGTCATATATAGGTGGATCTATAAGATAATACTTGGCATAGATGCGCGCGCAGCAGTATGACGTGTAATTGACGTGTAACTAGGGGGTGAAGGGGACTTGACATTTAGCTCTACATGTGGAGACAAAAAGTCTGGGGGGTCAAGTCAACCTAATCCCGAATCATATCTAACATCCTATGTTTAAAGAACTATGTTATCCAAGAAAGAAGGACTCTCGGACAGAATCTATTATATACTGACTGTGCGTGCGTGTACAAGCGTCTAAGTGTCTACACTGAATGCGAGGGGGTAGGAATATTCCATGGTGACAGGGCTATGAATTACTTGCATAAGGGCAGAGAAGCCGGGCCTTTTGCTCGGTAACTGGAAGAATGTTTACTTAAACTACTAGGCAGGAATGCATCGGCTGAGGGGAAAGCAGATAATTCGAAGGTGAAATACAGTTCTTGGCAGAGAATAGGCTGATGTCAGGCTTCGTGAGCCGCGCAGAGAATGAGACGAAGTTCATGGTCACAGATGCAGGCTCAGACTGGAGCTTTCAGAGGCAGAAAGCAAGAGGAGTTTTGATGACAGAATCAGGGCCTACTTGCCTGGACTGTAAAATGGCATAAGTGAACCATATAAAGCCGGTGGCCTTTCATATTTAGGAATGGAATATTCGGCCTATTCATGGCGGATCTGACAGAGGACATGTTGACGTTGGACGCACATGTATTTGCGTCTTCATAACTGGAACTGGAGGGAACATACATGTACTTGTGATATGTACATAGAACCGTTGGGGTCCAAGATAGGGGACATAACTGACCAGAAAAATCCATATTTCCACATTCCCTCCTTGTCCCCTACTTGCCCTTCAAGAGATATCAATCTTCATTAATCCATTGATCTGTTCATATAGCATCATTTGTTCTTCTTTCTTCTTCCGTGACGAATGAAATCTTGGTGGTGGAATACACGATGTGGCACACAGGCCACAGATCGCTGGTCCACATTGTAGACATAGACAGCAACTGAATAGTATGAGAAGGCCAATACCTAGGAAGGATAAAACTCTCCATCCCCAGGCTGATATCACATTCCAAAACCAACTGGACCAAGTCCAAGTGCCTGGGTTCTGGTGTATCTGGCTTACAATCTTATGAAGGCGAGTGATGGCTTTATATACAGATGGCGAATTTTCTGGTATGAATACGCAGCAGCTTGATCCGATGACCCTACAAGCTCCGCCCCTATCAGCCAGGATGACGTCAAGGACAAGACGATTTTGAAGCACAACAATCCGCATAGCAGACTGCTCTTCTGTTAAATTGCCTAAGGCGGAAATAGTCTCATTCACTACTGCTTCAAGGGTTCTAGTTAATCTACGTATCAGCTTACTATTAGTAACGGTACCTATGTAGGGAAAAATGCCTTTATTAAAATCTACATACTTGTCCCATGCCGTCTCAGTGTAATCGACAATGGGGAGATCTCTCCGCTCTCTGTTGTGTACTAAATGAATATTTCTGTAATAATCAGGAGGAGCTAGGAAAACAGGTGGCAAAAGGAATGCAATGTAGCAGGTACCATCCCAATCTAGAGGTAAACGCATATATGCAGTCTGACCACATACAAAGTAGGAATGGCGAGAAGCTCTAAATAAAGATTTGCCTTGATCACTGAATTCTACTGTAGTGGTGCATTTACTATGGCCCATATGTATGGAACCAACTTTTCTTACACATAATTCACCCTTCGCTGGGAATACTGACATGGTGGGCAAGACTAGTTCAATTTCGGATACGACATTTAGAATCATGAGATTAGGTGTAAAATTACCTAATCCATATACTTCATTTTCTAGATCAGTTCCTGTTCTTTTGGGGCGACCCTCCTTGTCAGGGTAGCAGACCTTGAGTAAAACTAGGTTCAGGTTTCCCCATACCCAATGATCTTGGTAAACTGCTGTGTCTGAGTCTATGGAATTGATTAAACTAAACCATGCTCCACAGGAGCCATTGTGTGTAAATGGGTGTGGAAAGAATGGCAGGACTCCTTCATAATTCTGATAGGGAGGGAGCCGACCACACACCCAACAATTAGTAGCATTACTAGTCTGATGGGAATGATGTAACATACTAATGAAAGTGTTATTGCGCAGCGCAAGTCTATAAGACAATTCATGTGGAGGTAAGTCACTAAAAGAATGTTCAGCAGCAACATTATAAACATGTCTAGAAATAGGGTAGTATATGTGCAACAACATACTTGTAATAATTATTAAAAGACTTAATAAAAACAGAATTAATAATGTCACTATGCAGTGGCTACGCAGTGATTTACAATACGCCTGTCGTTTCAACATTTTCCGGGTATTTTCTCTACTCAGGTCCAAGGGATACATGTCGGAGACAATTCAACCGCTTCACCTTGGAGAGGACTTAAACAATCAAATTGCTCGACTTGTTGGGCCTAAGCTTTAGTTTGTAAAGTTCGGTTTCAGTTTTTTCAACCAAAGGAAGTTTTGAATCAGTCTGTGAGGGAGTGCAGGGCACAATGTCTATATCCGAGGATAGTCCATGAAATTTCTTGATATGACTTGAATGAATCCAGCCCTTGCGGCCCTCGATCTTCACGGCTGTCCTTGTGGTCAGCAGGACCAACTTGGGTGCTTTCCACCTGGGCTCCAGCTGAGTCTTTCGGTCGAAATTTCTCACAAATACGAGATCCCCCGGAACTACGTCATGGGGTTTCACCTCAGTGTTGTCAGGAAAGGCTGCAGCTACCTGTGAACGACAAGATTGTAGTGCAGACATCAAGGAAGCCAAGTAATCTGTCAGCATATTACAGTCAACATCCGTTATTTTGCGTGGTACGGGCGTCCCCCACATATTTGGTGGTCTACCGAAGATCACCTCATACGGGGATAGCCCTGTTCGAGAGTGTGCTACCATTCTCATGTAAAAGAGTGCAACTGGTAATGCTACTATCCAGTCGACACCTTTCTCTCTGCATATTTTGGACAATCTGATTTTCAGTATCTGGTTAGGTCTTTCTACGAGACCTGCTGCCTCGGGGTGTCGGACACAGTGGAATTTCCACTGATAACCTAACAGAAGTGAAACGTGTTTCATTAATTCGGATGAGAACGGCTGGCCGTTATCTGAGTGAACAACACGTGGTAAACCGTATCGTGGGAAGAATTCTCGAACCAACTGTTTGGCAGTAGTCGGGGCAGTGTAATCTGAAACCGGGTACGCCTCTGTCCAACGGGACAGAGCGCAGACAACTACGAGAACATATTTGAATCCTCGACATCGTTCCATCTGGATATAGTCCATCTGGAGTACTTCAAAAGGATTATTAGGAGGATGAAATCCACCCTGTTCTACGGGAACGCTTTTCCCTGGGTTAAACTGGCAACAGATCATACAGGTACGGACCTTTTGTTTGGCTGCTGCTCGTAAATGTTTATTGAACCAAATGTGTTGAATGCTGTCTAGCATAGCTTTTTCTCCTAGATGTGCTGGACTATGTATAGTGTTAATTATAACTTGGACCATTGAATCAGGAAGGAACCACACAGACTTTTCCTTCATCATCCATCCTTGGTCCGTTTGGATCCCTCCTAATTCAGTCCATGTCTTTATTTCGTCTGGTGTAGCATGTGTCTGTATGTCAATTACGTCAAGAGTAGGATCTTTAACTGTCATACAATGTGTCGGTGTCGGGACTATTGTCTTTGTCATGTCGGGGGTTTGAGTTTGAGCAGTCTGTTTAGCTGTTCTGTCGGCTAGATCATTGCCTTGGGAAATGATATCAGTAATCTTCGTATGAGCCTTACATTTCATAATTGATATTGCAGTGGGTAGATGTATCGCATCTAATAAGGCATGAATGAGGGGTCCGTTCTGAATGTGGGCACCGTGGGAAGTTAAATAACCTCTCTCTCGCCACAGCACGCCGAAGTCGTGTACAACTCCGAATGCATAACGTGAATCAGTGTATATGTTGACTTTTTTATTCGTGGCTTGAATACAGGCTTGTGTCAGAGCGATGAGCTCTGCGGCTTGAGCTGACAAAGTATTTATACGATTAGTTTCAATGACTTCAGTGTCTGTTGTGACTGCGTAAGCGGCCACTAATTCTCCTGCACTTGTTCTCATACATGAACCATCTACATACAACGTCAGGTCTGGATCGGACAATGGAACATCGGTCAAGTCTTGTCTGGGTTTTGTCGTTACAGTAATAACTTCAATACAGTCATGAGCTAGTGGGTCTGTTCCGGTTACTGGCAAAAGTGTGGCAGGATTCAATGTGTTACAGCGTCTGATTTCTATATGTGGCTGAAACAATGTAAGTTCGTACCCTGTAAGTCGCGCTATAGTCAAGTGTTGTGTTTGTGTTCTATTTACAAGAACCTCTACTGCGTGTGGTACTTGAACTGTCAATGGATGTCCTAATACTATGGCATCGCTTTGTCTGATTGCTAAAGCTGTCGCTGCCACTGATTTCAGGCATGCAGGCAAAGCCTGAGCTACGGGATCTAATGTACTAGAAAAATAAGCACATGGTTTGTGTGCTCCTGCTTGATCCTGTGTGAGTACTGACAAGGCAGTACCTTCGCGTTCTGTAACAAAGAGTGTAAACTGTTTTCTGTAACATGGTGTTGCTAAAACAGGTGCTTGGCATAAAGCTTTCTTTAGGCTTTCAAAAGCTTGTGTATGTTCTTGAGTCCAAGGGAGAACAGTCGATGTGGCTGCCTCCTGTGTGGTTAACTGAATGAGTGGTTTTGCTAGAAATGCATACTGAGGGATCCACTGCCTACAATATGAAGTGAGGCCTATGAAAGCTCGTACCTCCTTTTGTGTCTTGGGTATAGGCATGTTAGCTATTAACTGAATGCGGTCGGGTGTAAGCTGCCTTCCCTCCTTGGACAGCGAGTGTCCAAGATAAACAACTCGCTGGACACAGAATTGCAGCTTAGAAGGGGACACCTTGTGCCCCTTTTCGGCTAGAAATTGTAAAACTGTCAGTGATGCTTTTTCACATTCCGGTTCGCTTCTTGCGGTGATCAGCAGATCATCGACATATTGAAGCAGTGCAGTGTTAACTGGCATGTGGATACTGTCAAGTTCTCGTTTCAGTGCTTGGCTATAGATGCTGGGGCTTTCTGTAAATCCTTGAGGTGCGCGTGAGAATTTAAAGCTACGTCCATTTAAACTAAATCCGAACAAATATTGGCTTTCCGGATCTATTGGGACGCTGAAAAAGGCATTCTTGAGATCAATTACAGTAAAGAATGTTGCTTCGGAATCAATGGCTGTCAGTAATTACGAGATATCTGGGACCACAGGGAATTGTGGCACAATGCACTTGTTTAATTCGCGCAGATCAATAACCAATCGATATACTGGCGGGGCCTTTGGATCTGTTCGTTTAAGAATCGGAATTATCGGTGAATTACATACATTGGAGTCTGTTTCCACAACTACTCCTTGGGCAATGAGCTCGTCAATGATTTGTAGTAAAGCCACTACAGCATCTGGTGGTAACTTGTATTGTCGCATTCGTGGTAGCACCACTCCTGCCTTTAATGTGACTCTATATGGTGTAATATTCATGCATCCAACATCAGTAGGGCCTTGTGCCCATAGACGTGTAGGTAAAGTCTGCAGTCGGGGATCCATGTCTCTAGACACATAGTGACCTTTAAAATCACGCAAAAACAACCTTACACCTTCCGGAGAACAACATATTATGGCTCCTAGAGCTTTCAGGGTTTTAATTCCTAACAGATTTTCTGGACATGATTTAGTAAGCAATAAATCTGTAGTTCGGGTCAGAGGTCCTATCGTAAGTGGCAGTGGTTGTGACACTTCATTAACAATAGGTTTTCCTGAAAAACCAAGGGAAATATTCTGAGAGCCTGAGAGGGGTGCCCCTGGAACTTCACTACGTTTTATAGTTGTTCGACTTGCCCCTGTATCAAGTAAAAACTTCCTATCTTGGCCTAATAATTCACTATGTACATAAGGTCCTTCTTGATCTACAGGAATCTCGATAAGGGGTAAGTCAATTTCCCTCTCTAGGCTAGTTCATGCGTAACGCTGATACTCGGGATATTCATACTGTGCGGTCTGATACATTTGTCGTGTTGTTGTCTGTGTGGCAGTAACAGGCAACGGTGGTGCAGCTGGCACAAACTGTATTGGCTGTTGTGCGGCTGGCATGGCCTGGGCATGCTGCATAGCTCCTTGTTCATTCTGATCTTGTCTGAGTGGCCGTGATCTTTCTTGTGTTTTACCTATGGCGATATTATGTTTTAAAACTGGACAATCGTGTACGTAATGACCTGGCTTTTTACAATAATTGCATGTCCCTTTTATAGGTCCTGCTGAATCGGAATGTGTCATACCCTTTTTATGTCCTTCCGCTGGAACTGTCTGGGAAACGAGCATTTTCATTTTCGTGTCTTTCATGCGTCTGTGTTCATGTTCTTGTTCCTCTCTAATTCTATTGTGATGGTACTGTAGCATTTGTAACATTTGTGATGGAGTGTTACCTTGCCAGGTACTCTCGAATTTTAATACTCTATTCTTTACTGGGGGCAGGGCATTTTCTACTAATTTTGTCACAAACAGATGTGGGTATGATTCGCTACTTGCTTTTATGCCACTATTTATACCAAAACATTTTTCAAATCGGGCATAGTAATCACTAGTGTCTTCATCTTGCTTCTGCTTACAGGCTGAAATCGTTCCCCAATCTTCCTTTTTCGTAGTTAATAAACGTGGCAGTACCTGTACTAGTAAACCTGGTAATGCTTTAGTTTTATCCCCAAGTCCTGCTCCTGCAGTTCGGGCCTTTTCTTCCGCTTCTAACACTGACCATTCTATCTTTTGGTCACCTACCTCCCACTCTTTTTCCTTGAGTTTTTCATAAATGCCAGCAGGCATCAATACCTTTAATATTGTCATAATGTCAGGATAGGTATACTCTCCCATGAGTAACATGTCTTTAATTTCTCGGTGAAAACCCGCTGGATCTTTGTCATGACTGGGTACCACTTTCTTCATTTGTAACAATTCTATTTTTGATATGGGCGTATATACAAATACGCGCCTAAACTCGTTGTCCTCGCCTCTTATTGGGTGCACTTCTCGTAAGGGATTCTGTCTATCCATGTGATACGTGGTTCTTTCCTTGACGGGCAATGAAACATGCTCTGAGCATACAAAAACAATATACTGCTTTCTTGATTCTAGAATTTCTTTAATTAATTTAGTACCTGGACCTCTCCATTTATTCATAAGCAATTCAGTCAGTATGTCAGGTAAGGGACCAGGGTCCGAATGCTGACTCCGATATAGTATAATGAGTTGTTGAATCATATAAATCCCAGCTAACCTCTGTTCATCTGGGGTGAGATTCAAAAATGTGCGTACTACTGTATCATCACTATATTTTCCGGGACTGTCCACCCAATGGACAGCTGCCCTGGCTAAATCTTGTTCGTCCATAGAATCGAGAAAATGATAACCCCTTCGTTCTCGGAGTAGTTTGTCGGCGGTTTGGAACGAATGCTCGTTAGACCTTATATTAATTATAGGTATTTGAAAATTCCTGTTATTATCTGGACATATCGGATGTATTGAGTCAGTATGACATCTAGTCTGATTCCTATTACAAGATCTTCCTCTACCTACATAGGCTATGGTGTCCGACTGTCCTGCGGGCAGTCCTGACCCTTCTTCCTCGTTTTGTTCGAACTCGTCTGCCTCTAATCTCTCTTCGTGTAGGCGTTCTATTTCTTTACGGATCTTTCGGCACATGGCTATTATACAATTTTGTTTGTCATGTCTCCCTTCTGATATATTCTGACTCCATCTGGTAAGAATTTTAATTGCTTCCGGGTCTACCCCCGGTCGGTCTACATTTCTGATCACACAGTTTATGAGGAAACGTAACAGTTCCCCCTGTATCTCTACTTTCTGGTATTCCATAGCTCTGTTAATACATTCTGGATCTCGCCCTGTTTGGACAAAATGATATATTTCGTCTAGATGCGCAGTCATTCCTGGTAACTTCGCTAAATACACTGCGGCTCGTCTGATACGCAATGAGGCCAGGGTCATTTCGTCCTCTATACCGGGCACCGGGTCATATCTACAATCTACGAGAAGTTCTTTAAGTGCACGAGCACTTACGAATTTGGGTGTACGTGAATGCGCTGACTCTTGAAAAGTAAGTTTATTTATTCTGGGTGGCGTAGAAAAGATATTGGTAGCACCTCCCGTGGCCCCATCTGGGGCGTCGGGTGTGAAAGGATTCGTCGAACGTGACACAGCAACTATAGGTGTGGACACAGCTATAGAAGTACCTGTAGGAACAGATGCGGAAACAGATGTGCTTGCCGGAACTTGTGACTCGATTTGTTGCTGTAGGGATACGGGTGCTGGATCTTGGCGTGAGACCTCCCTGGTATGCGGCCTATGTGGGGCGGAATTAGCATACTCGGGAGCTGCGTCATCTAAATATGAGGAAAGAAAAACATCTTCTGCGGTTCTAGGATGCCCCTTAGGGTGTACCTTGATTGGGAATAATGGGGGTGGCAAGTCTTTCGGTATCTCTGGAGTAGCCTTAGGTAATCCTTCGGCCAGAAGGGGATACATACCATTCATAAGGGCATTTCTTTGTCTGTCTACTTGTTCTGATTTCACTCGGATACCTTCCTCAATTAATAGATTTCCTTGAACTTTATTTGAACTTTCTTTATTCCTTTCTTCCTGTCTACGTGCTTTTTCTGTACGTCTATGAGATTCTTTACGCCATAACTCAACGGCGTCCTTCTGTGACTGTCTGACTTTCCTTTTCCATAACTCTTCCTCGACTTTCATGATGCACTCTGCATCCCAGGTCCCCGCTGCGGGCCACCTCTGACTTTCTGGTAATCCCTTGGTATAGTCTACCCATAAATCAAGAAATAATATAGCGTCTAAGCCATGTTTGTGATACATGAAGTGCCCTGGAGTGTCCCTAGGAGGAATAGGGACGGCTTCTTCGAGAACCCCTTTTCTAGTCGTGATCTGTCTTAATTTCGAAAAGAGCGGCATATTGAGAACTGACCTTATACTTGATTTTGACCAACTGACCTGATACTTGAATTTGAACAGACTTAATACAATAAACACGATAATGAACAGTCATTCATACCACAATATGCAGGACGTTTTTAAACACATTAAACATTAAACATTAAACCTTTAACTGAAACAACAATGATGATCGTCTGCATAACTAATCACCAAGCTTAATTTTTGACAATAACTAGATACTTCGGAATACTTGATATACTGCTAAACAGTACAGATACACTGCTAAAACAGTGCAGACCGGATTTGTGTACCCAAACCCGTCTTGACCGGCACAACCTATGTGCACGTCAGAAATGCCTCCCCAGTAATGGTACTCACCGGGTAGCTTCGGAAACGGAAGGCCTCGGTAACTTGAACTTGAACCGGACTGGACTCGACTCGTCTCGTCGGAAACTGGGCTTGACTTCGAACTGGTGGGTCTCTGTATACCTCGGATCTTGCTCTCTCAGCTAGGCTCTGGTCGGGATACTTCGCACTTCTCACCGCCTCGTCTGGGTGTTGATCGCAGTCTCAGTCGCCCCCGCTTGACCGGAGGGAGATACAGGAAATCCTGCTGGTACGCGTTATTGTCCGTCCAGCTGTGGCAGGAGACCGGGCCTGCAACTCACCGCCGGCGCGTGAGATGAGAAAGTGTCCCTGTTCGGGCGCCATCATGTGGTAAATAAAATTCCTTTACCGGGACTGAATTTGATACAGAAACATTATAAAATAGCTCAGTAAAATGAGAGGCAGAATCCGTGATATTAGAGTTTCGGAATGGGCTTTATTCCAGTGCTCGATTATAATCGGTTGCTCCAAGTTCCATCACCACGGGGGTTCAGGAAGTGAAGTACATACTTTATTGACAAGAAATGACTTTTATAGTACATACATGACAATGAAGTGAATGCAGTAGGCGTAACAATTGATAAAGAAAATGACGATTTGTTCTGCGTAACCAGAAATGGGTGTAATAAGGCGTAAAAAGGAACATAATTGGTTATGATGTCATATATAGGTGGATCTATAAGATAATACTTGGCATAGATGCGCGCGCAGCAGTATGACGTGTAATTGACGTGTAACTAGGGGGTGAAGGGGACTTGACATTTAGCTCTACATGTGGAGACAAAAAGTCTGGGGGGTCAAGTCAACCTAATCCCAAATCATATCTAACATCCTATGTTTAAAGAACTATGTTATCCAAGAAAGAAGGACTCTCGGACAGAATCTATTCTATACTGACTGTGCGTGCGTGTACAAGCGTCTAAGTGTCTACACTGAATGCGAGGGGGTAGGAATATTCCATGGTGACAGGGCTATGAATTACTTGCATAAGGGCAGAGAAGCCGGGCCTTTTGCTCGGTAACTGGAAGAATGTTTACTTAAACTACTAGGCAGGAATGCATCGGCTGAGGGGGAAGCAGATAATTCGAAGGTGAAATACAGTTCTTGGCAGAGAATAGGCTGATGTCAGGCTTCGTGAGCCGCGCAGAGAATGAGACGAAGTTCATGGTCACAGATGCAGGCTCAGACTGGAGCTTTCAGAGGCAGAAAGCAAGAGGAGTTTTGATGACAGAATCAGGGCCTACTTGCCTGGACTGTAAAATGGCATAAGTGAACCATATAAAGCCGGTGGCCTTTCATATTTAGGAATGGAATATTCGGCCTATTCATGGCGGATCTGACAGAGGACATGTTGACGTTGGACGCACATGTATTTGCGTCTTCATAACTGGAACTGGAGGGAACATACATGTACTTGTGATATGTACATAGAACCGTTGGGGTCCAAGATAGGGGACATAACTGACCAGAAAAATCCATATTTCCACAACGTCGTACCATTGAGTGCATCCCCCTAACGTTCCATGAAATACATTTTAAAGTTAGTGGGGTTCCCATTGTCTTAGGAGTTTCCTGCATGTATTAAACCCCCCTTCCCTCCGTGACACGCCCGGCCCCTCCAACATTTCCCAACCGAAAGAAAACCCCCACCTTCCCCTCCCCGGGACAGGTACTGGAAAAATAGTTCCCATCCAAACACTTCTGAAGCGTACAAACATCCAGTGGCAGGTGCGGGGGTAAACAACCTACAATCTGGGCCCCAAATTCTCTGTTCTGCTGCCCCCCCCCCTGCCCCCCAGATAAGCCAGACACTAATCCCCCGTTGTCGCTGTGATCTGGTGACGTTTCTGATCTGCTGGTGTGCCTATCACTCCTACTCGATGAAGGGCTGGGACTGTTGTGGCTATGCATCGCTACAGTCACACAAAAAGAAGAAAACTATCGTCTCTAGAGTCAGCCAGAAAATAGTAAGTAGAATGTAAGAAGTTTTTAAGAAAACAACGGAGTCTCATCACCCACTGTATCCTAATAGCTAATTTTAACTTCACTTGTCTTTCACCTGAATACATCACTAGCACTGCAACCATCATCCTCCTAATTTTCAAACCATCTCCTCATCTCTTTTTGATATCATAGTGGACATTTCCTCCTTTTTGCCACTTATGGAAACATCTGTTTCAACTCCCTTCTACTTTTGATAAGTTTGCAATCCTTGATCCTAAAAGGGCATGCATTGGAGTGGATATCCCAAATGATGAAGCTGGCCACTTCGGTGGGTGATGGGACTCCGTTGTTTCCTTAAAAACTTCTTGCATTCTACTTAGTATTTTCTGGCTAACTCTAGAGACCATAGTTTTCTTCTTTTTGTGTGACTATTTCGGCAGGGGAACAGAACACTATTGGTCTATAAAAATGTTTCCCTAAGACCCTCTTTTTGAATATTTATTGATACAGAATGCATCGCTACAGCCTGCAATGCTGTGCGGCGTTCCAGACTAAGTTCTCTGGGCGAAATGGGTGTTGGAGCCAGTTTTGTGACTGCGAGGGCTCTGGTGCGGAGAGTTTGGAGCGGAAGCACGAGGGGTCGTTGGACCGCGTGTCTTGAGCCACTCCCAAGCTTCTTGTGGTGTGAGAAAAGGCGCGCGGGGAACAACATTGCGTAGGGCAAGCGTAGCTGGCGTAACTTCTTTTTGACAGCCAAATAGGACGCCCTCTTCCATCGGACCTCCCTTGTGAAGTCTGGAAAAAACCTTTTGGCACTATTGTCAATTTGCAGCTCTTGGTTCTGGCGGGCTTTCTGCAAGATGTGATCTCTATCTCAAAAATGCAGCAAGCATGCTATTATTGGTCTCGGTGGGGCCCTGGTCTTGGTGTTGCTGGAACCCTGTGCGCTCGTTCCAGGGCATAGAAGGGTGAAAACCCTTCCAGAGCCACCTCCATTCTGATCAAATCCTCCAAGAAGCGCACCATATTCGGCCCTTCAGTTTTTTCTGGCACTCCAACGACACAGATATTATTTCTGCTGGAGCTGCCCTCGCTGTCTTCGGCCCACTTTCCCAGCACCTTTATCTTACCTTCCAGGTCTGTGAGGAATCGTTGCATCCCAAGCACTTTCTCCGGGAGGCCTCCCAGCTCATTTTCATTAGTGGCCACCCTGTCCTTGAGTTTGCGGTGGTCATCTTTTAGCAAGTTTAAATCCGTGCCAATTGCATCAATTTTCCCTTCCAGCACCTCTTTGGAGGCTGTAATCGCCTGCATGATGTCGGATAATGTGGGTTTTCTGGGAGTCGAGTCTCTCCCCGATTCCAGGACTACTTCGTCGTTGTCCGACTGGGCGCCCGGGGCGTCCACGCTGAGGACAGTGAACCCTCTCTTTTTCTGCATCCTCCTCATTGTTTCGGATCAGATGGGTGGTCTCAGCCCACCCCAGGCGTTCCTCGCTATGTTGGGGGGGTCGTGCTATGTGGGCTTAGCCATGCCCTTTTAGTTAGCCGCTGGGTTTCAGAGATCAACAGAGGCGCTCATAGCATAATTCCCCAGGGGTAGGCCTACGCACTTCAGGAACGCTGCATCTACTGCCTCGTATGCCCAGTAACGTCTGTCCAGGAGTGGTGCGCTCCTTGACCTCTCTTGACTTGTCCTATAGGGGTGCGGGACCCTTTCATTCGCCTCCGTGGGACTTTGCTGGCACCACAGGACCAGATGAGGATCTACTAGACTTCTACTCAGCAAAGGATGGCACACTTCGACATCTTAGCTCCTCAATAGCTAGGGGATCCGCACTAGTTGATGTTCTCAACCGCTGCTGCGGGCCTTCCCCAGAACTCAGGAGACTTACTGCTGCAAAATTGATGGGGAGAGCAGCGACGATACGAGCGCCACTCTGCCAGCAGCACCCAGAGTCTCTCCTGTATCTGAGCGTGTCTCCGCTGGCGCTGTCCCCTGCAAGCCGATCTCAGCCTGTTTCCGTTGGGCCTGCTGCGCGGGCTATCGCTCGGTCTGCGGTGCCCAAATTCAGGGGGATCGCAGGCCTCCCTTTGCCATTGGTGCACTCGCTAGATAGTCGCTGGTGCACGCCGTGTCTTAGTGTAAGCGTGGGCTGTAAGGCACACCTCAGCCAGGGCCCCTCACTGCACCTTCTGACAATGCAGGGCTTCCTACCTCCTGGACCCAATCACGTCGCCAGGCCTCCACACCAGGGGAACCGCAGCATAGCAGAGGGGGAGCGACTACAGGTTCCAGCAGCGCTGTCTGCTTTCCAGTGCTCAGCGTGCTTATGGAGGCAAAGCGGATGCCGCCAGTTGGTACTGTCCATTGGGTGCTGATCTGCGCCACCGGCGCCGAGTCCCCTCTGCCATGGGCGCACACTGCCGGTTCCGTCCGGTTCCCCTCACCTGTATTTGTGCTTTGCATGCGAGTGTGTGTATGGTTCAGGCGCTACTCATGCACTGCTTGGTGCCCCAGCCTCTCATCACCATTGTCCGCACTGCCGATCCCCAGCTGGATTATAGAGACTCTGCCGCCGAGTCTTGCCCCTCCGCTGTAGTGGCTGCAATAGATCCGTCCCGGCTCCGGGCGCCATTTAGCAGCCGCCAGGACAGACTTACTTCACTGCAGCCAGGAGACGGTCCTTTTGTCAGCGTCCTCACTTCCACCGCTGCACTCTGGATCTCCCTACTGGTCTTGACCGGTTTCGGCGCTGGGAACTGCCCCGCTGTCCGCGAGACTTAGCGGGCTCACCTGCTGCATTCAGGGGATGGCCGCCATTTTGCCACTGCTGCCGTCTGGTCTGCAATCCTCAGTTTCGTGGCAAATTGCATCAATTGAGGCTATTTCGTGCTTGTTTCCACTCGCTGGCACCACTAGGCTGCTTGCAGCTCGGGCCCCTCGGCCTGGTTCGTGGGACAGGATAAATGATTACAGGAAAGCGGTGGTCGAAGCTCCTCAACTCGCGTTTGTTCCCATCTGCTGCAGGCCAGTAAAAATCACACATGGACTTGTCCCCCCGCCCCTCCACCCCCTTGCAAAAATGCCTCTACGTACTGCCCAGAGGGATGTGCACTGGAAAAAATAAGTGATAAAGGCAATTAGCACACTTATACTATTTGGCAAAACAGACACTGCACATTATACTCTAATCTGGCTTGTGAAATTGTGAATCAAGAAGTAAAACTAACAGATTTTGAACAGTGACCTTGCGGTAATGGTAATTCCCAGGCTGATTTTACTACCTGACAACAGACATACAGACAAGTTAAGAATAAGGGCACTGGGCTAAAAAAGTCTTCACAGCAACCCCGTTCCTGGGACAGTCTTAAAGAAAGTAGGAGGCAGCCACAAAACTAACCGGTGCTTAATTTGTGCCGGTGTTTGCAGATGCTTAGAATACAGAACCTCACGTCCCAGAATGCAAAACAAAGTGGGCTACTTATGCTTTTCATTAGTTTCAAGAGGCTGTCCCATTGAATTTGTCACATACTTTAACTTTGGTCTCAAAACCTTCCACACAGGTGTGTCCACCCTTCGGGCCATGAGGCAAGAGGGTGGTTTGCATTTCAAGTATTTCTGCTTTGATTAACAATTAAATGGAGAGCCTGTCACATTAGTTTTGCACTTTAGTGCATTATATACAGTGTGTGGCACAGAAGTGTTGCGCAACAGTACATTAAATACAGCGAGTGGCACACTAATGTACAATGGTGCATTAAATGCAGAGCATGGTCCTGCTGTTGCACAACAGTGCATGAAATGCAGGTTAAGGCACAGGTTTTGTACAATATTGCATTAAATGCAGAGCACTGCACACAAGTAAGACAAAAAAAGTCTGAACGGTCCATGAGCATGTGTATAATGACATTGTGATGTTTGTAGGTCACGTAACACAGATAAAGTATCAATTAAACCTGAGGTCAGACACTACCGGCCAGGGGCGGAGTCTGGCGCTGCTAATAAATACAAGTGGGACATAATTATAGGCCAACGTCATTTTTTCTACGAGGAAACATCTAGAAAAGAATGCCACTGGGAAGAAACCATTATGAAGGTAAGTAGTTATCATGAGTTTTACTTTTAGGTCAGCATTCAAAAAGTGAAAAATATTACTGGGGGTTATTCTGACAATCCAGCATGGCTCCGACACTTCTGGAACTATGCAGAGTACTACTGATTAATGAAGACCATACCGGGCATTAGCCAAGGGGTGGGGCATCAGCAGTAGAACCATAGAGGCTTAGTGATGCGTGGGAACCCAATGGCTTTCATACGAAACCTGGCTGCAAAGAGTGCCAACAGTTGAGCTATGGAAGCTCTGACATTGTACATGAACACTCTGCCAAAGTTTTCGGAGGCAGCGAGGAGTTCCTGCAGCGACAAGCCTTGGGCATCACTACTTTCTTGCTTGATTATTTGGAAGGACTCCTATGGGGATGTCCAGATCATGATATTTGGAGCCAGGGAGTGATGTTTCGACTCCCATTTGTGAAACATGGTGAAAGATTACAATAAGTGGTGTTGTTATTCCTCTATCGCCATTAGCTATGTGCCCAGATTTTGTGAATTAGTGGAAAGCTGAAATCAATGCACTCATTGTGTTCTATTAAGTATGGTTAAATGTTTGCCTACTTGCCTGGCTGGCGCCGAACCCAGGACATTACGTCCTGGTTAAAAGAGTGCCAAGTGATGGTGGTTAAGATTGCGGTTTTGCCCCAGAGTTCAGACTTGAAGTGGGGAATTGGATTCCTCACTCACTTCCAATGGACCAACTTTCTGGATTGTGTCTTGTACGTAGCATCATTTATTAACTTGATGAAAGATAAACAATTTGCAAAAGGAAATATTTTAAGAAATTGATTCCATCTCTCGAAGTAGCAGCAAAGTAGGGCGGCCTAGGTTGCATAACAAGAATGATTCGAAAGTGTGTTCAGGCGGAGCTGCTCAGGGCAGGCGCATGGCACCTTAAACGCTATGCCAGCTTGTCTGCTTAATAGCACCTAATGCTCTCTGAACTCACGCGCTCCTGGTTTGTAAAAATAACTCAAAACCAGGCCAATACGGGCACACCCACTTGTCCCTCTGACGGCTCCAGCCTGGGTAGCCCCACCAATACCCCCTAACCATACAAACTTTGGTGCCGGGAAGAGGATCCCTTTGCTTGAAGGGACCAGTGCCAGGCAAAAACTGTGTCTGTGAGAGGCGAGGCCTTTAGCTGAGGAAGGGAAACCGCAGCAAGGAGAGGCCCGCAGCAAGCGGAGCAGAAGTCTGTAGCTGGGAAGAGTGGGGGAATGTTGAACACTGGACCACACATCTCATTCTCAGGTTTCAGGTCTGTGAACAGTACAAGTAGTTTGGAGTTCTCACTAAGAACTGCATGTGTGTGCCAGCAATTTCTCCTGCAGTTCACTTTGAATTGTTAGCCTTAGTAATCTGACATTTGGGCGATGAGTTTTAATCTTGGCTGCACTCTCATTTCCTGCCAACTTTTATTCCCTTCAAAACCACCCACTCCAGCACTAGAATTGGAGCGAAAACTCCTGAACCCGCAGATGAGGGAAATGGCAGGTGTGTCCCCATCTAAGTGCACCTACCGTCCAGGGCCCCTCCGCTGAGAGATGGAGCAGTCTTCGGCAGGCTTACATCAGAGGACAGAGCTTCACTCACAGACATCCCCGGATGGCTGAACACCCCGGGTGCAGGAGGGGAACTTCGGCACTGATCGTGCTCTAGTGCTGTTAATGGCTGGCTGCTGGTGGAGTGGCCGCTTACGAATTGGGGACAAGGGTTGGCAAAGGCAGCTTACTCGCTCCTCCGGCAGTATACCCTGCTGCGGCTTATTGTTATCAGCCAATGAGAAGCGTGTAAACATGCTAGTAGACATTTATTCTGAAAGACACACGTTCGTGATAGATTCCTTACCGTAGAATTACACCCCGGCGTCAGACTGGATCCGGAAAGTTTTCGTCAGCAGTACCCCTGCGCGTCAGTAGGTGTCGTTGTGCAGCGCCGCGTACGTCATTGTCGTCTTAGTCGCCGAGATGACGTCGCTGGAGCTAATTAGACACCGACGTCTGCTTAAGCACAGATCCGGAGAGAGCGGTACCCCCAGTCACTTTTTGACTGAGTTATTTTTTGGGACTTTTGTCTGTTTTTTGAGTCTTTGACTCCTGGTGTATAGGGATGCCAGGTTTTAAGTCCTGCGCGGCTTGTCCCCGCACGATGTCGGTGACGGACCCGCACCGTGAGTGTCTCTACTGCCTGGGGCACGACCACGACTCCGAGTCGTGCCCCGACTGTCGGGCCATGGCTCTGAAAACTTTGCTTGAGCAGTCTCGAAGTTGCTGGAGGCCTGGGAGTCGGCTCGGCGCCGTTCAAAATCCCGGTCCCGTGGGAGGTCGAGGGACTGGTCACAGAGCCACCACCACCATCGTTCGACGAAGTCTTCGCACTCAGTCAGGTAAGGCGAAGCACAAGAAGTCGAAGAAGCGACGCCGCTCTTCGCCTTCCCCTAGCCTGTTGCGCGACATGGCTGAGGGTGCGGGTGGTGCCACCCCCGCGGCTCCAGCGGAGCCTGCACAGTTGCCGACGGCCTACCCGTGCTTACCGGGTCCGTCGGCGACCCCGGCCCAGTTAAAGAACTTACTGGAAGCTATGGCCCGCCTTTTTGGCTCATCGGGCCCCGCCGGAACACCTTGCGGGTCCGACTGGGGGTCCTCGCTCTTTTTTCGTCGACGGCTCTAGTCTCGATGCCGCGAGACCCCCTTGGATCCATGCATGGATCCTAGCCGATGTCGGGTGGCTGCGTAAAACCTACATCGACGTCTACGGCATCGCCACCGGCTTCGGCCGGCTCAATGGCCGACGCCATCCCTGGCTACCACCCCGACGTGACCGGTGTCGATCGACGCCGATGGGGAATTTCTATCCCTTTATCCATCCGCCTCCCTCTTTTGCCCGGCAGGTTGGGGAGGACTGGGAGGGGTCTGAGGATCCTCTCGCAGCCCAGTGCGAGCTAGACCCGGACTGGGAAGAGGAATTGGAGGATGCAGGTGACCTGGATTTTACTCCGTAACCTGGCACACTGTCTCCTTCTACCGAGGCTACAGAGGAGGGTGGTACATATTTTGTGGTATTGCGTAGGGCTGCCGAGGCTCTCCACCTTGAGCTCCCTACAGTGGCCGTCAGGACTAACCTCCTGACAGAAGTGCTTCAGCTGGCATCTTCCTCTACAGAACCGCTGCTGCCTTTTAATGACACACTTTCGGACGTTCTTTTGGGCACCTGGTCCAGGCCCAACACAGGGGCTCCTTTGGATAGGAACGTGGCCCGACGCCACCGCCCGGCCCCGGGTGACCCCATTTTCCTCTCCCAACACGCTACTCCTGAGAGCTTGGTTGTCCAGGCCTCTGCGTCCCCAAGCGCATTCCCTTCTGCACCACCGGACAGGAAATGCAAGAAACTGAAACAGTTTGGGAAGAAAACTTTTACTTCCGCCAGTTCAGGGCTGCGGTCTGTGAACATCGCATGCCTCTTGGGCCATTATTCTCAATCTGTGTGGGACACGGTTGCGCAGGTGCTGCCTCAGTGTCCGGAGGAGGCCCGGACGGTGCTCTCCCAAGCTATTGCTGAGGGGAGAGACGCACTCGCACAATTCGTTGTGGCCTTGACACCGCCGACTCGCTGGACAGGGCGATTTCCACGACAGTGATGCTGCACCACCACGCCTAGCTGAGGACAACCAGCTTTTCAGGGGATGTCCAGAACAGTTTGATGGACATGCCCTTTGATGGCACTCACCTTCTAGGCACAAGGCGGATAGTGCGTTGGAGCGTTTTAAGGACTCATGGGGTATGTCCAAGTCCTTGGGCCTTTCGGCCATGCGCACTCATTCCGCGTCTGCTTTTCGCTCCTTTCGTGGCCAAGGAAGGGGCGCCCAAGCACGTTCGTTTCAGAGCCACAGGCCTGCGCAGCAACAGTCTGAGTGCAGCCGCGGACGTGGGACCCGCAGAGGTGGGTCACGGGGCCAGCGGGCATGTCAGTCCACCACCTCACCTGCAGCCACTACCTCCAAAACTTCCTAGTCCGGTGTTTCAGGCCCACCAAACGCCAATGGGTGGCAGGATTCGCCATCACCTCCACCTCTGGCGCACCATCACCTCGGACAGGTGGGTTTTGTAGATAGTCCAGAGGGGTTGCTCCCTCCCCTTTCGAGACTACCCCTCCAGCCATGCTGCCACAGTGCCACCGCATGTCGGGAGATCACTTGACACTTCTCCAGCAGGAAGTTACGGCCCTCTTGGCCAAGGGGCCATCGAGCGCGTTCCAATGCCAGAAGTAGGTTGTGGTTGTTACTCCCACTACTTCTTGGTTCCAAAGAAGGACAAGGGCCTGCGTCCCATCTTAGACCTTCGGAACGTCAATCGCTTCCTCCGGAAGGAGAAGTTCAAGATGCTCACACTTGCTGAGGTCTTGTCTGCCCTAGACCCGCAAGACTGGATGGTAGCATTGGACTTGCAGGACGCTTATTTTCATATCCCCGTCCTGCTGGCCCACCGACGTTACCTACGGTTCACGGTAGGCCACAAGCACTTTCAGTTCACTGTGCTCCCCTTTGGCCTTACCAGTGCCCCTCGGGTGTTCACGAAAGAGATGGTGGTGGTTGCAGCTCATCTGCGCAGATCAGGGGTTTCAGTCTTCCCCCTATCTCGACGGCTGGTTGTTGAAGGCGGGCTCGCCCCAGGCAATAGTCTCCCTCCTCCAGACTACGGCAGGCCTCCTGCATTTGCTGGGGTTCTCCATCAACGTGCCGAAGTTGCACCTGATTCCCTCTCAGAAGCTCCTCTTTATCGGAGCGGTTCTGGACACGGCGCAGTTTCGGGTTTATCCTTCCGAGCAGCGAGTCTGGGACATTCCTGCTATGATTCCGATATTTCAGCCCTTGTCCTGGGTTTCGGTCAGGATGACCTTGAGGCTGCTGGGTTTCATGGTCTCCTGCATCCTGCTGACCAATCATGCCAGATGGCATATGCCGGCTCTGCAGTGCGACCTGAAGTTTCAGTGGGCGCAGAATCATTGGGACCAGTCCGAGCACGCCTAGATCTCGGAGTGCACTGCATAGCAGTTGCAGTTGTGGCTCACAAACCAACATTGGGTCAGCGGCGGATCCCATCTCCCTTCCCCAACCGTAGCACACAGTGGTGCCGGATGCGTCCCTCCAGGGATGAGGCGGCCATATGGGAGAGGCGGAGATCAGAGGTCTCTGGCGATCTCCAGGCTCCATATCAACCTTCTTGAGCTCCGGGCGATCCTACTTGCACTGAAGGCATTCCTTCCCCCTGTCAAGGGGAAAGTAGTGCAGGTGTTCACAGACAACACCACCGCCATGTGGTATTGCAACAAGCAAGGCGGGGTGTGGTCGTGGACCCTGAGTCAGGAGGCTCTGCACCTCTAGACATGGCTGGAACTTCAAGGCATTTCCTTGACGGTTCAACACTTGGCAGGTTCTTTGAACGCCAGGGTGGACGAACTCAGCTGCAGGTGCATTATGGATCACGAATGGCGTCTTCACTCGTAAGTGGCGCAAGGTCTCTTACAACAGTGGGGAGAACCTTGGTTGGATCTATTCGCCACCGAAGAGAACGTGCAATGTCATCTCTTCTGCGTGTTGGCATTTCCAAGGCTGCACTCGCTCGGCGACGCTTTTCATCACGATTGGAGCTGCGGTCTATAGTACACCTTTCCACCTATACCACTTCTACCCAGAGTGCTGAAGAAGATCAGGCGCGACCGGGGCCCAAGTCATTCTTGTGGCCCTGGACTGGGCTCGAAGAGTTTGGTATCCTGAGCTACGCAGTATAAGCATGGATCCCCCTATCCGACTACCTCTTCGGGAGGATCTTCTGTCGCAGCAGCAGGGGACGGTCCTCCACTCGAACCTGTCCAGCCTCCACCTACATTTGTGGAGATTGAGCGGTGACCGTTGATTCCATTTCACTTGCCTCCTGAAGTCTGTGATATCATTCTGGCAGTCAGGCGTCCCTTCACTAAATTGGTATACGCCTGCAGGTGGAACAAATTTGTAGCATGGTGCACAGCAGAGGCTGTGGATCCCCTTTCTGCCCCTCTTTCAGAAGTCCTTTTGTTTCTTCTTTCTCTGGCACAGAAGGGCTCTGCTCTGGACACTATTAAGGGCTACCTTTCTGCAATTTCGGCCTTTCTCAGGCTTCCTGATCAGCCCTCTCTTTTCAAGTCCCCTGTTGTAAATAGATTTCTCAAAGGCATTACACACCTTTTCCCTCCTATTCTGTTTGGAATGCCACAGTGGGACTTGAATCTGGTTCTTACTTATTTGATGTGTGCTCCTTTTGAGGCACTTGACAACTGTCCTCTTCGTTTATTGACTTTAAAGACTGCTTTACTGCTTGCTATCCCCTCCGCTAGGCGCGTGAGTGAGCTCCAGGTTTGCAGACCCACCACCGGGGTTGGTGTTGCTGGGGTGTCCATTCTAAGGTAAAGAATCTATCACTAACGTGTTTCTTTCAGATGAACAAGTTACTTACCTTCGGTAACGATATATCTGAAAGAAACATTAGTTAGTGATGGATTCCTTACCGCCCCACCCATCCTTCCCGTTCTGCGAACTGATTTCTAGAGTTAAGGTCATCCCTTCCAGGGCCCTAGTTTCAATGCACCAGTGATCAGTATCTTGCATGGCTCTGCTTTCCTGGCACGGAAAGTCGTGTACAGAACTGACGTCAGCGTGCGTCTAAGTGGCTCCAGCGACGTCATCTCGGCGACTACGACGCCAACGATGTACGCGGAGCCCCACGACGACGCCTACCGACGCGCAGGGGCACTGCTGACGAAAACTTTACGGATCCAGTCTGACGTCTGGGGGTAATTCTAAGGTAAGGAATCTATCACTAACTAATGTTTCTTACAGATCTATCGTTACCGAAGGTAAGTAACTTGTTCTTTGCGAGAAGAGCACAAATTAGCTACCATCTGTTGGCTGATTGCAACTAGGCCATAGCAGGCCGAGCCCGCGTTGCAATCAGTCAATCAACACCTTTGCTTTTCCCGCATTTTTAGTCATGGCAGTTCCTGAACATTTCACCAAGCTTCCCCCTAGAGCCTTCTACTGGCGCTGCACTTTAGCACAGTGGCAGAGCTCACTTGCCAGGCCGGTCAAGTAGGCCTGACAACTGGCTTGCCCTGAAAGAAATTGACTCGCCATTTAATTTTTCGAGCCTTGCCAAACTATTCCATCAGTCACTGGAACAGCTGAAATGTTAACAAGGGACAAGTCTCTTCAGTGTATGCGATGAAGAATGAGGGGCCAACACCCCGTCAACCAGCTCTGTAGCAGAACGTTCTGGGAGGTAATGGCCGTTGAGCAGTGGAAAAAAAAGTCACAAATCCAATCCACAGAAACAAGGAAACCAAGGAAAGTATAATTTAGATATATTTCCAAGGACCGACTAGATAAGTGTGTTTTACCCATTAAGTAAAAACACAAATCCGTTCAGTAGGCGTGTACAAAACAGAAGAACTTTCTGAAGAACAATTATCCTGGTCCATATAGTACCCGGAGGCACCCAATTGGAAAAACTGGCATCTCTGACCCAGCAGCAGGACCTGAAAAAGCCAACTCGGAGGACCTCCAGACAGAGTAGATCACTTAGATATTCATAAAACAGTATTTCAGGACAATTAACTACTGTTTCTGATATTCTCTTGGTGGAGGACAACCGAATATGAATATGAATATCTAAGTGATCTACTCTGTCTGGAGGAGCTACGCGGGTGTCCACAGTTTCAACTGGTATAAATGTATCATGTGACTCTGGGCAATTGCTTGTTTAATCTTCCCGATGGCCCCCAGGCCAAAAGGCAGCGTGTTTATATAGTAACATGTGCAAAGGAAAATATGGCCTACAACGTGCACAGTTAGGCTAACATAGGGAAAACTATAATGGGCCGTGCAGGAAACACACAACACTGCCTGCTGTCTTTCGCAATTTCCAGCAGTGCAACGCTGCAACGCTGCTTGTACTTCACCTTCACTATTCACTTTTATTGCTTGAAGGCATCCTCAGAAAATCTAGTGACTTTTTTGGCCATTGTTGCTCACTGTCGCAGGAGATGGAAGCCATGCAATCAGACCTTGCAGTGCTTCTCTTGAACATGTAACACACACTGTAAAGGTTAGGTAAAAAAAACATACACATATAACTGACCCTTGGCATATTGTAGCTAATCTGCCCTTCCAATCCAATTCTGCTTGAATTGTTATTCCGATATTTAAAATTAAAAACGTGCTACAAGAGAAACTTAATAGTGCTTTATTTGACCACAGTCCTTTTCTAGGCTGCTCCCACTTGATTCTGTTCCATCAACTCAAGTTTGGGGAGAACCAGAGCTCTGTCTGGAAAGGAACCAACATAGTTGTGATGTGAAAAAGTTCCCACTTGCTAGCCCCTATTTTCCTACTATAATGCTATGTTTAAGTATATTACCTTCTGTCCATGTGGTGAGCTTATTTTCTTGTGCATGTAATGGTACCAAAACAGTGTTTCTTGCTGGAGGTCTTGTTCCAGACTCTTGTTGAAAAGTCAGTAGCCTACTCTATTCGCTGATGGCATCTCTGGCTCCCGGAAAGTCTTACATGCCACAGCTCTGTGGCAGTGTAGCCACACCCAGAGACTATAAATGTAGCCCAGAGGTTGTGCTGATGTGTGCAATGGCCCAGGTGGGCTCACAGTGGAGTGGAGTCTGATTGGCTTTGCTGGGCCGTGTACGTTGCCAGTGAGCGTGTAGACTGTCAGTAGCTTGCCTGCCCTCTTGAATGTCTATTACTCTTACAGCACAGAGTGTAAACTCACTCAGCCTGCTTGGAAGGACACATCTGTCCACTATCTTGGCTTAGCTGATTGATGACTGGGTGCTGCTGAGTTGGAATATCCTGTAAGTGAGGGAAAAGAGGAAGTCTGTGCTACTGGAAACAGAGGTCTCATGCTTCCCTTCCTGGCCTCTTTTTTTCCTCCTTGATATCACTCCCTCTCGATCAGTTAGACTGATTTTCTTTGACAGAGCCCACCACTAAGGACAAACACTGTGAGGAGAGGGGAAGAAAGAATGGTTCACAGGTCTTAAGAGCTGATAATTTATTCACCTTTGTCATTCCAACCGAGTGTGCTGAGGCAAAGGTCCCTGGAAGTTGTTGATTCGAACCTGCAGCTTATCAGTTCACTTCCCCTCCTCTTTGTCTCACTTCCCTCTCCTCTAACTATACTTACCAAATGCAGGAGACTTGAGATGCTACTGAGGGATATCAAACTGATGTAGCCTTGCGGTGGAAATTCCAGAATGGGCTAAGGCCACATTTAGCGTTCTCACTATTGTCATACTATGGTTGTGCAGAATTACTTAAACGTAAAGGTTTGTCAACTTACATTTAAGTCTAAGAGCAATGTATATCACTGGTGCTCTCTTCTGAAACCAGGACCCCACCCTTTGAAAAATAATTGTGCACCTTCTTACTTTTAAAGATTGCGTTGCCATACTTCCCGCTACTTTAATTCAGTTCCCACTCTTACTGGAAATCGAGCCAGAGGTGTGAATTACAGGGTTCTCTTCTTAGCTCACCATGGGAGCATTGCAACATGGCACTTTCTCTCCTTTGAAGAAGTGTGGAATTGGCTGAAATAGTGGCAAACAGCAGCCGGCTAGGACGTGCAGACTCTGGAAGAAGGATGAAAGTGTTGAGTCATTAAAAGATGCTTCCCAGATGCCAAGCTCATGATGTGGGAAGGAAAAACCGTGATGAACTGAACAGGAGTTTGTCCATTTTTGTTGCTCTAGCCAGTGTTTCTAAGATGGAGGCCTACTCAGCAACTGGGATTAGACCATGATACGTCCTCACTAGTCTAATTCATTTCTTGGATGTCCTAGAAATTGAGGTCATCTTGATTATGCGAATAGGTGAGATACTTTCATCTGAGTCAAATGCAGCATTTACAAACTGAATGAAAAAGTTAGTTACCTTTGGTAACTATCTTTCTGGTGGATATTCTACATGCAGATTCCTCACATATAGAATTATCCTAGGCATCAGACTGGAACCAGAAACTTCAAAGCTCTCATGTTGCTGGTAGAGGGTGCTAGCTACGTTTCAGAGCTGGAAGTGGCGTCATAGGACGTCGCTTGAAGCGATTTAGCGCCCAATCCGTCATAATGACTAAAGTTTCCATTCATTTTTTCCTAACTTTCAAGGTACATATACGGATTGAAATCGAAGATTAGAGTAGCACCTAAATAGATTTGGGATCTTATTAACTTTCCCTATAACACATCCATCAAACGGGGAACTGAGCGGGTTGGTGAGGAATCTGCAGGTACATGGAGTATCCACCAGAAAGATCGTTTACGCAGTTAACTTTTCTTCTGATGGCTACTCCTACCCCTTCATGCCCGCACCGTGCCCAACGTAGAGCTGGTCATCCAGTCGTATGTCCTTAGTACGATCCAAGTAGTAGTTGACCTCCCTCCTAGACTCCAACCTATGCAACTGCTTCTCCTTCTTAGCAGGATGGAGTGGGGTTCAAAAGTGGGGAGTGTTATGAACTGACCAAAGGGAAGGAAGTCACCACTTTCAGCAGGTCGTGGTTCACAATGCCAACTTGTCATTGAAGAAACGAGTAAAGGGTGGACAGGAACCAAGAGCATGTAACTCTCGTCTACCTGGCTGAAGTAATAGCCACCAAAAAACAGCTTTGAAAGTTGACATCCTTTAAAGAGCAGTTGTGCAGGGGCTAAAACAGAGTCCCCATAAGAAAAGCCGAAACCAAATTAAGTTCCCATTAATGTACAACAAAGTTGGAGGATACATATTTGTCAACCTCTTTTAAAAAACGCTTAGCAGGGATTTTTAAAAAAAAATTCTTTTTATTAATACAGCCAAAGAAAATGGTCATTGTGTTACAGTTTCTCAATCGGAGCAGGGAATTTTTAAAGGGGTGACTGATCTGATAGACAATGCAGCCGAATACCCCTTGACAATACCTATTGCATAAGACTACATGGTGTCCTTGGACTTTCAGGATTCATATTTTCATATACCTGATCTGCAGTCTCAATGGTGTTACTTGTAGTTCAACATGGAACAAAAACACTTTGTTTGCTATGCTCCCCTTCAGCCTTAACTCAACCCCTAGAGTGTTCACAAAAGCAATGGTGGTGGTCGCTGCGTAGCTTCATTGGTTGCTGCTCATCATCAGAGGACTGGTATCTTGATGACTAGCTCCTGAAGATGCATTTGTTGGTGCCAGTAGTGGACCACCTTCAGGCGACTGCCATCCTCTTGACATCATTTGGGTTATGCATCAAGGTCCCAGTGGGCTAAACATCAAGGCAGACTTTCTGACACCATATTATTCTTGGAGCTCAGAATCATCAGTAGTGGATGACTGAAACCCACCTGACCTGCGGCAGGCTACTCTACCTCCCACACCCACAGCTCATGGTGGTCACAGATGTGCCACTACTCAGTTGAGGGGCCACCTAGGAGAGCTAGAGATCAGACGCCTCTGGTCTATTGTGGTAAGATGACTCTATAGCGACCTGACCTAAGAGCTTTCCTGTTCTGTCAAGATGAGGCTGATTCATGTTTTCATGGAGACCACTACCGCCATGTAGTATTCCGGTATGCAGGGCATAGTGGGGTGCTGGCTTCTGTATTTGAAGGCTTTACTGGAAGTGACTGAAGCAACAGAACATCTTTCTGGTCACCCACCATCTAGCGGGGTCCTGGTTGACAGAGCAGACAAGCTGAGCAGGTGTTGCTGCCGGACGAGTGGCATTTCCACCTCAAGGTGCTGCATTGCGTCTTCAATCAATGGAGGTGCCCCTGAAAAGACCCATTGGCCACTGCTGAGAACACGCACTTTCATGTTGAGTTTCCTGTAAGGCACTTGCTAGGAGATACATTTTGGCTGAAATGGAACCCAGAACTACTGTATACATAACCTCCACTAACATTCTTGCATCATGTACTAAAGGACGGGGGCCACTTCACATTACTTTTCCCATACTGGGCTAGGAGAGTGTGATACCTAGAAATTCTGGCCCTGAATATTTCCCCCTTCAATATGGCTGTCACTTTGAGAGGACCTCATGTCTCAGCAGAAGTGCGGGCCCTCCTCCCGTATCTAAACAACCTACACCTCTATGGGTGTAGATTGAATAGCGGCAGTTAAATGTATTTAATTTGACAACTGAGGTTATCCCTGCTGTCAGATGCTGTTTTGCAAAGTCCATCCACCTTGGGCGCTGTGATAAATTTGTCTGGATTACTGATATAAACTTTAAGATGTCCTTTTGTTTGTCCTTTTTAGGCCCAGCAAGATCTTCCTGTTGATACAGTAAAATGTGACTTGTCGGCCCTCATTTCTTGGCCATTTTCTTTTTACTCTATCAGCTGTCTTCGCATGCTGCGTTTCATTGTATATTGTTATCTGCTTACACTTATACTCACTTTGGCTGTTCTCCTGCATTTGTATATCGCTATGTTTGCTTTTCCAGTTGTACAGTGCTTTGGTTTCCGAAAGGATCATTTTCTTTGTTTATTTTTCCTGATCTACAGCGCTTTAGTTCCCGAAGGGGTCACTTGTATATGCTCTCTGTTTGCCGCCATGTTGTACAGGGCTCTGATACCCGAAAGGGTCATGTTCGCGCTATATAAAAATAAATAAATCAAAAGTTTATCATGTTTCCCACCAAACCATTTGTTATACAGCAATGGGACCTCAACTTGGTTTTGACATTCATGATGTGCACACCCTTTGAGACTATGCACAGTTTCTCCTTGAGGCTCTTGATATCGAAAGTGTATTACCATTCTATCTGCACTCCTCGTGAGTGGACTGCAGGCGCTGTCAGTATAACCACCCTAATGCACGTTATTTCCAGACAGGTTAGCGCTAAGAATAGGGCAGCTTTCATTCCTAAAGTCATGGCACTTTTCCATGTTGGGCAATCGATCACTTTGCCAGCATTATTTGCTCAATCTCATCATCGTTAAGCTATTATGTCGGCTGCCCTAAAGACCATCGAATAGACGATCAGCTTTTCATTGGGTTTTCAAGTGAAACGGAAGGCAAAAAAAGAGGACCCTATCCAGGTCTGTTACTTCAAGCTCTGCCATACACTGATCAAAACGCAGCCCCCTGAATGTCTTGCGAGCCCCTTCCACCAGGCCCAAAGCTGCTACAAGACATTTGCGCGAAGGGTGCCTGCTCCTGACTTTAGTCAGACTGCATATGTTCACAAGACACTACTGTCTTGATAGCCAGGTCTTTAAGCCCACTCCAAAGACAGTCCAACTTTCTAAAGCTCTGTTTTATTATTTTTTCAAAAGGCGAGGAATCTGTGGTTAGTAGTATTCATCAAGTTACTTACCTTTGTAAACACTCTCTATGGCGGATGCTCTCTCTAACAGCACCTTCCTCACAGTCCTTCTACCTCCACATTCTAAAGAGTAGCAGCGCTAACATTTAAACATTTTTTTTTTTTAAAGTTCGAGCTCAGCGCACTGTCAGAAAGAATTGTTCTGCTCGTTATATTTGTGGGAACAGAAAGCGAAAGACAAACTGATGTCAGCATGCAGGGATGGTGCTTATTTGCGTCTCGACTTAGGCACTTCCTGGGTGGCGCATAGCCAACACGGTGCTGCACGGAAGCACTGTTTATATTTTCCAGATCTAGTCTGGCGCCTGAGGATATTCAAAAGGTGAGGAATCTGCGCTTGGCTTATGCACTAGAAGGAGCATTACTGTAGGAAAGTAAAATGTTCTTGCAGCATTTTTCCCAGGGATACAGCCTTTTATTTCTGGCACTGTAATTGAGCTACCCACAATTGAGGAGCAGGGTTACAGACGTGTTTTGTCATTGCTTACCTTTATTATCCAAACAGCTCCTCGTATCATTTAACATGGTGCGATATAGTTAAGAAGGTGTGATATGTACCTATATTGCTTACTTGACCGCTCATTTCTCTCTACACATCACTACATTCACAACAAATTTGTGTCCTGTCATTATCCTGGCATAGCGAAGTGCCATTTTCAGTTTTAAACTTAATATGATGCTTGTAGGTTCCGTATCTTAATTGTGGAGGTAAGGTCATGTATTCAGTGGTTACAGAATAATCCAATAAGAGCTAGGCTTAAATGTACTCCGCCTATGGACTGTTTTGTCATTTGGCGTACAGAACATAAATGTCCATAAGCCTGTTGTTTAAAAACAAATGCATATTCCTCTGAGCTAACATTTTTTTGTTCTTTTTCACAGGATGCATGCAGGGTATGATTACATACCTTCCCGAGCTCATCCCACACCTAATTCAGTGCCTGGCTGATAAAAAGGCTCTTGTGCGTTCCATTACATGCTGGACTTTAAGCCGCTATGCACACTGGGTTGTTAGTCAACCCCCAGATACATATTTGAAGCCATTAATGACAGAGCTGCTTAAACGTATTCTAGACGGCAACAAGAGAGTACAGGAAGCTGCCTGCAGGTATGTTGAAACCTAATTGAGGTTGTTTAGTTTTGAATTTTGCAACAAGCAGACAGCAGCAACCATATCATTCGTCAAATTTTCGTGATTAATTTTATTTGAAAATGTTATTTGTTTGCAAATCTTTTACCTTCAGATGGCTGTGCTGTATAGAAAAATCTTACTTGTTCTAAATATTTATTTATGATGGAGATTTCTAACTGCAGATCCCTCACCTTTTGAATATTCCACAAGCATCAGACAGGATCTGGAAGCTTTTGAGCAGTACCACTGCTTAATAGGCGGTGGTGCCGTGTGGCTGTGCTCCGACGCAGTCACGCTCCAGAAGTGACATGCGGGGCCCAATATGGGTGCCACTCCACACGCTGACATCCAATCCCTTTTGTTCTGCACCACCAGACACATCTCGTCTCTTTGAGGCAGTATTTCAACCAAGATTTTACAGAATGCACTGGAAATGTCACCTCCCCATACTACAGAATTCAAACCCTGTATTGATTGTTGCAATCAAATGTCTGTGACAGATTTTCATCAGGATTGCCTATGATGCCGGAGGTCGAGCCATGACTCAAAGACCTGCAATGTCTGCACACCGATTAACTCGAAAGCCATATGAGACACGAGGTGAAGCTGTACGTTTAAGGCATCGGAAGTCTCCATGTTGGTCTGTCTTGGTCCTGTTCCCGGTCTATGAGCCGCAGGAGTCGATTAAAAGGTCAACCATCTTTGGGTAAGTTGACGATTAAAATATAAAAATCCAAATGGAACTCTACCCTTTCTTGCCGCCCTCAAAAGGCTTAGAAGGTGCGAGGATGGTCCCATGTCTCGATCTTGCTCATGAAGCTGGTCTATGTCTGGGCCCATACCAAAAATTGTCCTGGCAGAACCCGAGATTACTGGGCTGTTGTGTCGCTGAAACTGATCCAAGCATTCAGTGTGGTCATATTTCGACTCTTCAGATTCCTTCCGTCTCCCTCAGGCACACCGAGGGGTCCCATGGAACCGATATGCTCTCCATCTGGGCTTCTGCTGGCGGCTCGCCCTCCGCGCCAGTTGGACCTTTTGAACCAGTCACTGGACCTTTTCCTGTACCCATTCTATCTCCGCGACCAAAGGCACTTTCTTGAACATTAATGCCATGCCCAATTCATTAATGCCAGAGAACGAGGTCCGTATTGTGCTCTCCGACTTAGAGTCCGGTTTCTGACGAACCACAGACTTGTGCCTTCGAACCGTTTTGTCTCCCTCCTCTAGACAGGGACTGCACGTCACATTCGCTGTTCATCACCGATTCCTGTAAAGACTATGATGCTGGTGATAACATTGGCCAACCCTGCCACGAGTAAAACTAGTATGATGTCCAGGATACCAGCGTCCTGGAGCGTCTCCTGATTTGTCCTCATCTTTCCTCCAGGCCCTGCCACTGAAGACAGTGCTTTCCTTGGTATAGTCATGTGGAAGGCAGCTGGAGTTCTTGACCTAAGACTACCAACTCCTTCAGCTGAGGCAGACCAATACTGATCCCCTGCTGCCTTAAAGGCACTGACCAACACTCTGGTCAAATCCTTGTTCTGGCCCTCCAGTAAAAAGCCAGATAGAGAGGCACCACCACCCTGCCCCCAGATGACCCTGTCTCTGTGTCTCAGCACACCTCTCCTGCAAGTTAGTGATGCAAGCTTCTACTAGTCGGATGATCCCTAACACTTTCCTGACTACTTCCCCAGATAGGACATTTTAGAGGTAGAGATCTTCGGGATGAGGTTATTCTCCTCTCAAGTTTGTCCCTCCGGTCTCTGAATGCTAGCTGCCTTCTGGGCTAATACTCAGGCGCCCTATGGGATTCAGTTGCTCAGATCCTCCCAGGTATACCCGAAGGTCTTCTCCCCATACTAACCCAGGCCATTCAGGATGGCTGTGACGCTGCCAATTTTGATTCCCTACGAATTGGACACCACAGAATCGACTCCATCAGATGAGCAGTTGGCACTAGCCTTACAATCTTCTGCCATGCGGTGATGTCCATTCATCCCTTGTGCAGATGCCACTTGATGGAACCTGTCGTTTTTGGGGCATCCACTCTTGAACTTCAAAGAGAGCAGGGCCACAGCACGCTCCTTGGCCTCTCTGCTCTGCCACGGCAACCGCATCCGCCTTTTCATTCCTTACCACGACTTAGGCAGAGAAACTCTGTACAGGCAGCTGCTTCATCCCCAGCAGGGTGCCCAGTCCTTTCGTGGTTGAGGCCATGGCACCCACTGGCCCATGGTCATGAAGACCACAGCAGTCAGTCCACCGCCCCACCTACAAACCCTTTAGCTTGCCCTTAGTGGAGCACAGCAGCAGGATCCATAGCTTTTTACCAGTTGGGTTGAACATCAGACAGGTGGATCCTCCAAATTGTACAGAAGGGGTATGTCCTACCCTTCCTGGTTGCTCAGCCGCACTTCCACCATCTCCGGAACAACTGTCCTCCTTACGGCAGGAAGGGCACACCTTTTTGGCCAAAGGGGCTATTGGACACCGGAATTAGAAGTGGGTTGTGGTTGCTATTCTTGCTACTTCTTGGTGCCAAAGAAGGATGGATGTCTTCTGATTTTAGACCTGCGACTTCTCGTTGTCTTCCTCTTAAGATGCTTACCCTGGCCCAGGTCTCGTCTGCCCTCTACTGTGAAGACTGGATGGTGGTGTTCGAGAATAAATGCTGAAGGGGCGGTGTCCAGGGCAGTTGGAATTTCAAGGGGAGTAAGACGGGAGCGTTTTAGCTCCACTTTTATTTATTTTATACATAAATGATCTTCACTCATTTTTACTTGCTACCCCCCCGATGTGCCCAAAGTTAAGGTATCCTTCTTTCCCTCACTGTTGTATGCTGACGATGCAGTTTTAATGCCACATACCTGACGGGCCTTATGACAGTTACTGTACAGATTTGAAAATGTTATGAAATCCCTGGATTTACCCGCCAATTTTAATAAATCTTACACAATGACCTGTGGGCCAAATAAATTGAACCTGAACACACTTAAGGTGGGGGAGGCCTCTCTAGAATGCACTCGCAATTTCTCATATCTGGGAATAAGGTATACAGATAATGGTTCATGGTCTGAACATTTTACATAGAGCAGCCATAAATTTTCAAGAGCGTTTAACTGGCTGCTTATCTCGCCACCGCCAAGGAAGGGAGGAGCCATTCTCTCTCTTCTGCAGTTAAAAAATACATTGAAGACCAACAGCCACATACGGGGCAGAGATATGGGACATTAATAAGTGTAATTCTATTCAAGTGGAAGAGAACCGGTTTTACAGAATAGTTGCTGTTCTCATTTACTTATCTAATTTTATTTCCCATAGTGAATTGAATATCCCCTATATTGAGGATTGCATATACGCCCGACCTCCACTTTTATGGCTCGCACTATGGAGGAATACGCAGGCAAATCTCACTATATATATATATGATATTATTGGAGACTGTCTCGCATGTGAAAAAGGCAAGAGTATGTCATGGCTGGAAACCGTGGAATCTTGTCTACGGAAAGTAGGTTACCAACACTTATTTGAAAACCCGAAAGGATTGCCAACCGTTAGTAAAAAGGAGCTTCAAATGGCCCTGTATAAATCTCTCAATGTTGACAGAATGGCAACTGAGGTTTTCAAGTCAAGCGTAGCAGCATGTATGAATTTAGGAGTAGACATATTGCTGGTGATGTATTTAACAAAGGCTATGGGGCAATGGGAGAGTTTTGTTGTTTCGATTAAGGGCTGACACTGTGAAATAAATGCTTTGCTTCCCCTTAGGATTTCCGAAAAATTTGGAGTCCACCCCCTGTCCATGAAATGGCAGTTCAAGCCAATCACTGTTACACTTTTTATTCTTTTGTGGTTTTTACTCTATTTACACTAAAAGAATCTTACTTCCCCCAATTAAAAGGTTTGCCACCAATGACTATAGAGCAGTATATAGGAAGTTGCTTCAACTCACTGATGACAAGAGCATTTTTTCTGTGGGAATGTTCTTGAAAATTGCAGTTCAGCCATGTATGTCAATGAATACAGACTAGCAGCGGACTATAGTTGGTTTAAAGTACATGGTCAGGAATTTTAATCATAATATTTTATATAGTATGTTAGTTTTTTTTAATGTTTTGTGGGATTTTAAAATGTATTTTTAAGGACACCTCAGTAGCACAAAAGTTAAACCTGAACTGTATATGTGTGGGTTGTGTCAGGTTGTTTTAATTATTAACACGGCGGACCATCTAGTAGGTTTTTGTTTTTAGGTTTAAAGCGCCCGCACTGCCCAACTCAAAATTCTCACATTTTGCTATTGGGAACGGGCACTGAGAAATGAAATATTGTTTTAAAATGTTGCTTTTTTTACTGTGTACTTTTATGGTTTCCCCTGTGTAAACCGAATAAAGATAATAAATGAACTGGTTGGTGGTGTTAGGTTTGCAGGACTCCTATTTCCATATACCTGTCCTGAGGGCCAGTCTGTGATAACTGCGGTTCGTTGTGGGGCAGGATCATTTTCAGCTCACTCTGCTCCCCACCAGTGTTCCTTGGGTGTTCATGAAAGTGATGGTGGTGGCAGCATATCTTGGAAGATCAAGGATCCTAGTCTTCCTCTACTTAAATGACTGGCTGTTGAAGGCGGATTCGCCCCAATCGGTCATTGACCACCTCCAGACTACGACGAAGCTCATGTCATCTTTAGGTTTCACTATCAACATGCTATAGACAGATCTGATTTCTTCTCAGATGCTCCCCTTCATCAGAGCTATTCACTGAACAGTTTTAAGCCTCCCTTGGCCCCCCACCTCCAAAAACGAAAGTCCTGGACATTCAGGCTAGGATACCAATATTTCCATCTCTGTCCTGCATTTTAGTGAGGTCTACTCGGAGGATGCTAGCATATGCAACCTCTGCAATTAGATCTGTTGTCTCAGTGGGCCCAACATCAAGGGCACCTCTGCAACCACAACCAGATTTCGGCAGAGACTGCAAATAACTACTATGGTGTTTGCTGGATTCGGTCAGCTGCAAACCCTCTCTACCCATCCCAGAGCTGACAGTAGTGAACAAATGGTCTTTCCTGGTTTGGGGGAGACATTAGGGGAGAGGTGGAGATCAGAGATCTCTGGTCTTCGGTGGAGTCTCTGCTCCCTAGCGACCTTCTGGACCTGAGGGCCTTCTGCTTGGCATTGAGAGCCTTCCTTTCGTCTAGCAAAGGCTGGTGCAGGTGCTTACAGATACCACCACCGCCCTGTGGTATTGCAACAAGCAGGGTGTGTAATAAGTTCCATCTTAGGCGCATTGTAGTTCTCCCTTATGTTAGCCAACCTGCACGTTTTAGGCCGTATTTGCATTTTACATGACACGCAACACATTTATTTTTGTACCATTCTATTATTTTAGAAATAGGCTGCACATCTTACTATTATTCAGCCCTTCTTCTTGAGGTATAGTCTAAACATATGGTACACGGTCGAACAACAGTGCTCTGTTTTTCTTTGCTCTGTAAAGCAACATCTCATAGCATTTAGATATAAGAGCACAGTTGCTGTTTTTCAGAAAGGTACTTATCATACATACGTAGACGTGCCCTTTGAAAAACAGAAGGGTTCATGCAGAGGGGAAAGGTCTTGGAACGGGCGCATCAAACTTGTGTAAACAGTGTTCGAGGCATGTGTACTGTAGATACACGTGCTTTGCATACTCCTGCCATCTAGTGTTCAGTCCGGATGTTTGCAAGTTGTTTTTCTTTGAAGACGTCTTTCCTAGTCACGAGGTAATGTGACTCCTCCTTTCGGTGATAATGCGCTTGAGCGTTGACTTCATTGTTAGATTGTTTTCTTTCCGCCATCGGGTTTGGACATGGTTTGTGGCACTCCGGTTCGAGACCATTCTTCGGGATCCCCTCGGCGCGCAACACGTACCCTCGTCGGTATTGTTTTTGTTTTGTACGTTTTCCTTTATTCCCACGTGTCGAAAAAAAAAAAGAGAAAACTCCATCTTTGATCCAGAGGACGTCGTGGGCAGCCTTTGGGCCTAGCTGTTTCTTTCAACTTCCACTCCGTCTTAATCGTCTAATCTACCACTGATGGAACGGACTCTGTTTGAATTCTGTCCCTGGCGCCACACCAAGTATCCTCGCACGAACCTGCACGAAGTCTTCAACCTGTGTCTTTCACCAGAGCACAAGGAGGATGATTGTGACACTTGTTGATAATTTCGATCATAAAAGACTTGGCGGGATCGTCAAGCTCGACGAACGGACATGCAGAGACAAAACATTGAGAACACCCCGGATATCTTCGGAGAAGGTACAGATCAAGAGGAGATGGAAGCATTGACAGCGGAGGAGGAAGACCTCTCCATTCATGAATCTGACTCCAAGCTCGACCGACAGTCCGAAACCTGTTCTTATTCAAAGGTAACACCTCAGATCCCAATAGTTCCTATTATAAAACACACACAACCCACTTCCCCCAAGAATTTCTATAGCGGAGGCTACAGAGGGAACAACTTCAAAGGTAGAGGAAGAGGTACCCCAACACGTACCACTCCACCCCTCTCAAAACAAGTGACTTGCCTACCATTCCCTCCAATCATCTAACTGTAACACCTATCGGGGGAAGACTACAGTACTTTCTTCCCACTTGGTACGTAATAACTACAGACAAGTGGGTATTACAAATTATCCAACATGGTTATTGTCTGGAACTCACCAGCGATCCTCCCAACATTCCACCCTGCAGTCTTCGGCTGTCATTACAACGCTTACAGCTACTCAAACAGGAGGTACAAGCTCTATTAGCAAAAGAAGCTATAGAACTTGTTCCACTACAATACCAAGATTTAGGAGTATATTCACTGTATTTCCTAATTCTCACAAAGGAAGTATCTCTATGACCAATATTAGATCCAAGGCCCCTAAATCTGTATATACTATCGGAGCATTTTCACATGGTCACCCTCCAACAAGTGCTTCCACTGTTACAGCAATGCAACTTTATGTCTAAACTTAACCTAAATGACCCATACTTTCATATTCCAATCCGTCCAGCACATTGCAAATACTTCAGATTTGTGATAGCAGGAAAGCACTACCAATTCAAAGTACTTCCATTCGGAGTGACTACTGCACCCAGAGTATTCACAAAATGTCTCGCAGTAATAGCAACTCATCTACGAAGACCGCAAATCCATGTCTTCCCGTACCTAGATGATTGGTTCATCAAAACACAGGAAAGGTGTTTATAACACACTCAGTCTACAAAAAACCTTCTTCATCAATTGGGATTTACAGTAAATGCGCAAAAATCCCATCTTCAACCCTCACAACTGCAAACATACCTGGAAGCAACAATCAATACCCATACAGCTCTAGCTTCTCCCATTGTAGCTAGAATTCAAAATTTCCAAATGATCTTGGGGCAGTTTCAGTTAAACCAGCACCTACCAGTAAAGACTTTCATGCAGTTGTTTGGGATGATGGCATCTTGTATTCACATAGTACCTCGTGGGGTTGCACATGCACCCCCTTCAGGAATGTCTAGAACGACAGTGGATATCCGGCACAAGGTCAATTAACGGATCTAGTGTTGGTAGACAGCTGCACTCATCACTCTCTGCAATGGTGGAACACACAAAATGTATCAAAAGGGCGGCCTTTAATCGACCCCATTCCACAAGTTATTCTATAAAAAGCAGACGCATCTTTAACAGGTTGGGACATGCATGTCCAACACCTGACAAGGGTTTAAGGGAAAATAAACTGAAAAGTCTCCTCATAAATTACTTGGAGCATTAAAAGCATTTCAACCTCATCTATTAGGGAAAGTTGTCTTAGTCCAAACGGACAATATGGCAGCGATGTACTATTTACAAAAGCGGGGGGGTGGGGGGGGGGGGGGAGACGCACACACTTTACAGCTATCGCGCCTCTCGAAGACCATTTGGCATTGGGCAATACATCACAGAATTCATCTCCTAGCAGAACACCTTCCAGGAACACAAAACCAGGATTCTGCAACAAGTGCACAAATGGGAACTTCATCCCAAAGTGCTCCTTCCGTATTTCCAAAAATGGGGATTCCCAGACATAGATCTCTTTTCCACTGCAGAGAACTAAAAAAGGCCCAAACTTCGCCTCCATATTCCCACAACATCTATCCAAAGGCAAAGCCTTATGGATGAACTGGCCAGGTATATTTTGCTTACGCTTTTCCTCCTCTCCTTCCATTCCTGGTTCGGAAACTCAGGCAGACATCACTCACACGGATTCTAGTGGCTCCCACATGGGCTCGGTGGATAGTCAAATGCATTCAAACTTGTTATATTAAAGCTAAAAGAACTTTAACTATTCCTCCTAAAGCACAGTCTACTCGTAAAATAGGAGCATCTGTGACTTTTAGGTAACTTCCCCATAGCTGAGATATGAAAGGCAGCTACATGGTCCACACCACACACATTTACTAAACATTAGCACGACAACAAGCTAATGTAGTACAGGCAGTGCTAAGGACACTCTTTCAGACAACTGCAACATCCACTGGTTAGCCACCGCTTTGGGGAGTGCTGCTATATAGTCTATGCAAAGCATGTGTATCTACAGCACAGATGCCTCAAACGGATTATGTTACTTACCCTGTAAGCATTTGCTCTTGGCATGTAGAGCTGTAGATTCACATGCACCCTTCCTCCTCCCTGGACACCTATGGTTGTTGCAGTTTGTGATACTTATTCATATTTCTTATGCAGGGTCCTCTTTATTTACACTACTTTACTCCCTTCTCACCCTCTTGCGGGAATACAATCTAACAATGGAGTCGATGCCCATGCGCAATATCACCGAAAGGAGTCACCTTAACTCGTGACTAGGAAAGCCTTCTTCGAAGAAAAACATCTTGCAAACATCCTGACCCAACACTAGATGCAAAGCATATGAATCTACAGCTCTACATGCCAAGAACAGGTGCTTCCAGGATATGAAACATAATCCATGCACCTACTGTGATGCAACTACCCAACTACAATATCAGATATGGAGTTCAGTTCTAATCCCAGAGATCACGGATATATTTTGTGCTCGCGTAGTGAGGGTAGGCTTAGACAAATATATCTGTTACCATGATAGGACTTTTATTGTATACAGTTTGCTCGTCATGCTAATTGCTCTGCTCATGTTTTCTAATCACAGCAGAACTGCTTCTTAATAGACGTTAGTTTCAATAAGTATTGTAAACTTTCCTATTGCCTTTTTTTTGTTCATTATGGACATTCATCAGTGGGATAGCGAAACGTGATGATCTGTTTCCACGGTTCCCTTGGGGACTGGAGTGTTCTAGGTTGCCAATTCACTTGTCACTCTGGAAGGTTAGGAGTGCAAGTGAGACACTATGAACTAGTCTGATTTAGGCCCATAGGTACTGATGTGGTATGGTGACTCAGTCCCTACATTCTTATGTCCTTTGGTCCCAGGCATAGTTCTGTTTCCAAGCAGAATCCCTGCGACAGGTATAATTGGGTTCTCGGAGGCACTATGCCTCTGGAAATCTGCTTTTCCTGGTGGTGAACCACCTGGTAGCCTCTTTGAAGGCAGATGAGCACAGCTGTCTAAACCTAGATGGTCGCTTGTGGCTGTTACTCCCAGAGGTGGTACAAGGTATCTTAAACAAATAGGGAAGGAGAACCGTGTCTTGATCTAGTCAACACCACCGAGAACGCACAATGTCAGCAGTTCTGTGTGTTGGCGTTTCTGAGACGTCTCTCGTTAAGGGACACGTTCTGCCTGGAGTGGAACTCTGGATTCCTGTATGTCTTCCTGCCGATACCTCTTTTGCCCAGTGTTCTGAAGAAGGTCCAGAACAACTGGGCCCCAGTCATCTGACTGGCCCTAGAATAGGCACTGAGAGTATGGTATCGAGCTTCTGGGGTTGAGCATGTGTCCACCGATCAGGCAGCACCTCCTGGAGGACCTGCTGTTGCACCAACAGGGCAGGGTTCTGCACCTGGCTCTTCGCAATCTCCACCTTCATGCTTCGAGATTGAGCAACTGCAGCTGAACATCTTCTACCTTCTTTAGAGGTGTTTGATGCCATCTTGGCAGCCAGATGTCCCTTGACAATAACTGTATATACTTGTTGTTGGGACAGTTTTGTTGTGTGCTTCGGAACACAGCAGATTAGACCCCTCTAAGCCAAGTAATCTGATATTCTGTCTTTTTTCACTCGCCCGTCAAGGTTGGCAACAGTCAAAAAATGACTTCTCGGCCTTTTTTGGTTGACCTGCAGTCACTGTTTACATCACCGGTTGTTTCGCACTTTTGAAAGTCCTGCAATACGTGTTTCTTCCCTCTCCCTTTATCATGTCAAAGCTGGACCTCAACATGGTCCTCAAATATTTAATGTGTAGCCCCTTTCAGCCTCTTTACAGCTGCTCTTTATGGCTTCTCACTCTCAATACAGTGTTCCTCATCGCCATAACTTTGGCACAGCAAGTGAGTGGGCTCCAAGCTCTCTGCTTCAATGTGCTGAACAGCACCATCTTCCCAGACAAACTGGTTATGTGGACACGAGCATTCTTTGTGCATAAAGTTGTGACACTATTCGACATTGGCCTAACCATCACCCTACAGGCCTTCTCTGCTCTACCTCACCCCTCTAAGGAGGGGAAGAGACTCCGTCGCTTGGACTCCAAAAAAGCTCGGAGCTTTTACATCCATCATACCAGAGAACACCGGGTGGACAATAAGCTGTTTGTGGGGTTCGCTGGAGCCAAAAAGGTATGAGTGTGCAGAAAAGGACTTCTGCCGGATCATACATCAAGATCTGCTACGCATTGGCTAAAGAGCATTGCAAAAAAAGGCTGCAAGCTGATTTCACCAAGGCTGAAGCTGATAGCACTAAGTTGACACACATTTCCTGTCCTGGCCATCTGCCAGGCAGCTACGTAGGCGTCACGCCATTCATGAAGCACTACTGTCTGGAAATCTAGGTTTGCCGAAAGAGGCATTTTGCCTGCCTGGTCCTACAGGACTTTTTGATTTGAGCAAATGCACAGACCCTCCTGCAAATAGGCACTGGTCTGGCATCTATTTAAAAGATGAGGAATCTGCGGTTAGACTTTTCTATCAGAACAAGTTGCTTACCTTTGGTAACAATGTTTCTGGTACAGTCTGTCTAATCACAGGTTCCTCACTGACCCTCCCATCCTCTCTGTTCAGTGAATTGGACTCTATTCATTAATAAGATCCTAAGTCTAGGAATGTGCACACTAGTAAAGCCTATTTTCTGTTGGAGGCTCTGCTTCTGGGGCATGGACAGCCTTGAAAGCAACTGACGTCCGCATGTGGAGTGGCACCTTTATCGGCCCTGCATGTAATTACTGAACTGGTGACTGTGTGGAGCCGCACGGCAACACGTACTGATACTGCTCAAAAGTTTCCAGATCCAGCCTGACGCCTAGGGAATATTCAGAAGGTGAGGAATCTGCTGTTAGATAGTCTCTACCAGAAAGAGTGTTGGAAAAGGTGAGGAACTTGTATATATCCTGTACACTATTGGGGCTAGAAGAGTATATGCACGGTCATCTGTTTGACTTCCCTATAGTCAGTGGGTCGTGCTGCTGTAAAAAAAAAAAAATGTTGGGTGTGTGAATAGTTCTAGATGTGGAAATGGCAGTAATATTTATAAACTTAAATTCTACATCATAAGATCCTAATTAATAGTATAAATCATATTCCTGTATGAACCAATTTCAAATATGAGGTTTTTTTCAAATGCATAAAAATAAGAAACTACTTTGGGAGGAGCCTAGCGCTTGACCAAGATGGCCGCGTGAGCTCTGAGCTCCCGAGACCCTCGCGCCCTCCGTCGACTATCCTGTCTCTAATCCTGTCTGCATGCATGGCATCGTGTAGATGACTTGTCAGGGAGGCGATTGATGCTACCCGAGGTCGGATCGCCCACCGGGAACCGGAGTTATGCATGGCGGAAGATTGCGGCCTATCTCCGAGGGATGTCAGGGGCTGGAGTTGGCAGGATGCCCGACCTCTAGTTGAACAACAGCGGCCAGGCGAGGTGTGAACTGTCGGATGGAGGTCCCCGTCCTTTCACTTTCACTTTCTCTCCCTTTGTCTGCCCTGCCCCTGGAGAGCTCTTGGTGGCTTTATTTTCCTTTGGACGCTCTACATGCTACTCTGGCGGCCCACTGCAGACCTGATCACTCCTGATTCCTCTTGCTGAGAGAGGGCCGTCTTATCGGAATCGAACTGCTTGGTGCCATCCATGTCGGGCAAAGCAGAGGTGGATCGGCTGAAGCCTAAGTCTACCAGGCGGGGAGCCTATTCTCAAGCTAATAATATGGACCGCTATGCTCTGCAGAAGGGGTCACCGAGTGGGTCGAGCCAGTCGCCGGATACCCAGAAGGCGGTCTCGCCCTTGGCCCCGGAGCTCTCGCTGCAGGGTGTCATGGGGGCGCTTGAGGGGATGCAGACCTCGATTGGGAGACAATTTGATGCCCTGGCGCATAAAGTGGATACCATCTTGGTGGACGTTAACCTGATCCGCGCAGATTTGGGCAAAACCAACGAACGGGTTAAAACCCTGGACCTCAAGACCACGGGCCTCGCCGATGAGGTTTCGGAACTGCAGACCGAGGTTCGTAAGCTGAGGACCGAGAGTGATCTCGCCGCCCGTCGGCTGGAGGACTTTGAGAGCCGGGCCAGGCGCAACAACATGCGCGTTATCGGGGTCCCGGAGTCCTCGGATGAGGCTTCGGTTGACCTGCTCGTGGAGGACTTGGTGCTTAACCATCTGCAGCCTAAGGGTCTTGGGAAGTTCTTCGCGGTTGAAAGGGCCCACAGAGTGCCGGGTGGGAAGCCCAGGGTGGGAGCCCCGCCGAGGCCGATCGTCGCCCGGCTCTTTCATTTTCGAGATCGGGACGCTATCCTGCAAGCATCGAGGGTAACGGGCCCGGTCCCCTTCCAGAACGCGTCGGTGAATTTCTATCCTGATTTCACCCAGCAGGTGCAGAGGCAGAGACAGGGCTTTCTGGGAGTGAAGAGGCGCCTTCGGGAGAGGGATCTGAAGTATGCCATGCTCTTCCCTGCCAGATTACGTGTGGTTTACGAAGACCGGACATTCTTTTTTGAGTCTCCCGCCATGGCCGATGAATGGCTGGACGCTTTGCCCCGACGACGGACGGGAGAGGACACTGCCGCGGATGGGGACAGTGGCCGGGATGGGCAAGGGTGATGTTTTCAGAGCTGGTCTGACTCGATTTGACTTTATCTAATGACTTGAATAGAGTGCAGTAAATGCGGAGGGTTGCGGGAGGACGAGGGGAGCTCTTTCCTCCCTTAGGGTACTTTTTGTAGATTTGGGTTTGGTAGGGCGACAGGCACACTGCAAGTTGGGGGGGCTTTGTAAGCTGCAGCAGGGGTGCAGGGTGGGGGGGGATGGTTGGGATTTTGGGTTTGTTGTTGGGGGGTTTGTTTCTGCAAGGCGTAATGATCATTCTCGGGATTGTTCCATGGTGGCTCTTCGGGTGGGGGGTGGGCCTCTTTGTGTTTGGGGATGGGGGGTAGAGGTTTAAGTGTTATTAGCTGGAATGTTAATGGTTTGGGAGATCGCATTAAGCGCGGGATAGTTTTGCAACACTTGAAACGGTCAATGCCAGATGTTGCCCTACTGCAGGAGACACACCTTATAGGTAATACGTGTTATGCTCTTAATAGGAAGGGTTATAAATTCATAGCTCATTCGGGATTTTCCTCCGGGTCCAGGGGTGTGGGCATCCTAGTCAGGGCCTCGCTACCATTTGAGGTGGACTCAACAATTGTTGACGATAGGGGGAGGTATGTGGCGGTGGCGGGGAGGTGGGAAGGTAGAACTTTGGTTTTGGTTTCGGTTTATGTCCCTCCAGCCCTGCAGGCCTCCACGTTTACAGATCTGGGTAGGGCCTTGCTGGATCTCCCGGGAGGTATGCTAGTGGTGGGGGGGGATTTCAATGCTGTCTGCTCTGGGCTGCTGGATAGGTACCCGCCCAGAGACACTGGGGGGGCTCAGAAGTGGCTCCCAGACTTACTAGACACACTCGGCCTGATAGATTGCTGGAGGCTCCAGCACCCCACACAGCGTCAATACACCTTCCACTCCGGGGCGCATGGTAGCCTCTCTAGGATTGACTACCTGCTCACTTTGGCTGCGCACGCCCCACTGGTGTCTGAGGTCAGGCACATGGCGCGTGGCATATCGGACCATTCGCCAGTGTGGGTCAGGCTGGATATAAGCCGCGAGGGAGGGGGAAGGGTGGCTCCTATTAACCCCTGGTACTTTCGAGATTCCAAGATGCGCAGCGCACTGGTGAAGACAGTGGATAATTTCTTCAAGGACAATCAGGGGTCCGTGGACTCGGCTGTGTTGTTGTGGGAAGCATTTAAGACCGTGCTGCGAGGGGAGGCCCTCTCACTTGTAGTGGCGGCCAAGCGGCGGAGAGATGGCGAGGTTATGCAAGTGGAGGAGGAGATCGGGGCTTTGGAGGGAGCGTTAGAGGAGGAGGTAACAGCGGCCTCACTGCATGAGCTGAGCTTGAAGCAAGCCGAGTATAAGGACCTTGTGACAAATGCCGCTAAGACCCTCAGTAGAAAACAGCAGGGCCGCCTGTATGATGTTGGTGACAAGGCCGGGAAGCTCCTAGCTTGGCTGGATAAAAAAGAAAGGGTTAATAGAGTAGTGCCGGAGTTGACGGGAGAGGGGGGAGAGGTGATTGTGGAACCTGAGGGGATTGTACAGTCTTTCTCGGACTATTTCCGTAAGGTTTATGCCTCCGTGTCGGATAGGCCGCCCGAAGACTCGCGTGACCTCTTGAGGGATATCGCTCTGCCCTGTCTTTCTGATGTAGATAGAGATGATCTTGATGGAGACATAACGGTCGATGAGGTGGCGGGAGCTATTCGCGCGCTGAACCCGGGCAAGGCCTCGGGCCCGAATGGCTTGCCGATTGACCTGTATAAGCTGTTCCCGGATAGGGTAGCCCCTCACCTACGCGCCATGTTCGTGGAGGCGCGGGGGAGTGGGACCCTCCCGTTGGACCAGAGGCTGGCGACAATTGTTGTGATACACAAAGATGGTAAACCCCGAGATAAGTGTGCCTCATATAGGCCTATCTCACTCCTCAACGCCGAGCCGAAGATTCTGGCTAAAATCCTGGTGGGCCGATTGGTCAGGGTACTTGGAGACTTGATTCACCCGGATCAATCCGGTTTTATTCCGCATCGCAACACCGCGTTAAACCTTCGGCGCCTTCATGGTGTGATCGCCAGGGTTGGCACGCTGCGAGAACCGGCTATTGTGGCGTCTCTTGATGCCACGATGGCCTTTGATACGGTGGAATAGGCGTATTTGTGGGCAGTGCTAGCCAAGTTCGGCTTTGGCCCTGGTTTTGTGAGTTGGGTGAGGTTGCTGTATGAGGGACCCCTTGCGAGTGTGGTGGTAAATGGCTGGGCATCGACTCCGTTCCGGCTTGGGAGGGGGACTCGGCAGGGCTGCCCCCTGTCGCCTCTGCTGTTCGCCCTTGCCCTTGAACCGCTGGCGGCGTGGATACGCTGGCACCCGGACATACGTGGCCTTCGCTGGTCGCCCGAACACGAGGGCCGCATTTAGCTATATGCTGACGACATCCTGTTGTATCTTGCCTCGCCCAAGAATTCATTCATAGTGGTTTGTGACGTTCCTACATCTTTCGGTAGGAACTCGGGTCTCGTCATCAACTGGAGTAAATCGTATTTATACGTCCTGAGTGGTGAGGTTCCACCGGTCCCGCGAACTTGTTCGATCCAGATTGCTCAGCAGGGCTTCATGTATCTGGGGATCTTTATCTCCATGGACCCCGCTTTGCGGTATGAGAGAAACCTGCTCCCCCCCCTGGCGCGCCTGCGGCGGGATGTTGAGGGCTGGCGGAGGTTGCCGCTCTCCCTCGTCGGGCGCGCTGCCTTGTTCAAAATGATGTCCCTTCCTCGGTTCCTCTACGCATTGCAGAATACTCTGGATTGGGTGCCGGCCAAGTACTTTCGGGAGGTCGAAAGCCTCCAACGAACGTTGTTGTGGGATGGGCGGCCGCGGATAGCGATTGCTAAATTGACGCTTCCATGGTATGACAGGGGTATCGCTCTTCCAGACATCCGACGCTATTACTGGGCCACCCAGTTGTCCGCGATTAACCATGGTCTTTATGGCCCGGCTCTCAGCCCTGGTTATGCCATGGACAGATGGTTGCTGCGCGGTGGGAACTATCTTAGGGCATTGTATTCGCGGTCCCTCGACTCGTCCCTCACGGGGCCCACTGGGGTGGCGGTGCGTGTATGGAAGATGGCGACTGACTCTCTGGGCTGGAAAGATAGGCTCACCCTAGCTACCCCGTTGTTTGAATCTGAAAGGTTGGGTAGGCTTTGGCATACGAAAGGGTTTGATAAATGGGATTTGATCGGCATCTCCAGGGTTGGAGATGTGCTGATTAAGGGGAGGGTGAAGTCCTTTGAAGAGTTGCAGAAGGAGTATGAGTTGGGGGCATCCGAGTTTTTCCGATATGCTCAGGTGCGTCATGCCCTGCAGTCAGTCCTTGTGGAGGGTGAGAGGGTGCCGGAGTCCTCTCCTTTGGAGGACCGGATCCTTGATGGCCATATGCCAGAGAGCACGATCTCGCTCATCTACAAGAAACTGATAAATGTTCGGGCTGATATGCTTCTGGGGCTGCGGGACCAGTGGACCAGGGACGGACTCGAGTTGGATGATGAGGACTGGCAGTCTGCTGTTTCCTCTCCTAAGGAGGTTGCGATCCCGTCGCGTCTGAGGCTGGTGCAGCTCAAGATATTGCATCGAGTGTATGTGAAGGGGCCGCGACTGGTTCATATGGGATTCTCTGAGGAAGGCCTATGTAGGAGGGGATGTGGTATGGTGGGTACTTTCCTCCATATCATTTGGGAATGTGGTGTCATCACGGAATTTTGGAGGCGAGTTCATGCGGTGATGGGGGAGGTGACGGGCATTGCTATGCAGCCAGAAGCGCGGTGTTGTCTCCTGAATGTCTGGGGGCCCACTGATCATGATGAGGCGCAGACCCAGTGGGTGACTCTGGGTAACATGGTTGCTAAGAGGGACATCGCGCGCTTGTGGGGTTCCGCGGGGCCCCCCACGTTAACCGCGTGGAAAGAAAATATGGACTGGAGTATGCTCAGGGAGAAGACAGTCTATTGAACTAGAGGCCGCCCTCGGAAGTGGCATGCCATCTGGGGGCGGTGGAATCAATACAGGGGGGGAATATGTCTTGCCCCTGATCTGGATCCCCCCGAGGAACAGCTTTCTTCTTGATCTTCTTTCCAGCTTAGTATGCAGATGTGATGGTTAATTGACTTCTTGGGCCTCTGCTTTCCCCCCATTTTCCTCTTTTCACAGTACTGTAACTGTTAGACGATTGGGGTCCGGCTCCCCCCTGAGGGGCTAACACCGTGGGTATTCAGTGTTGTTGCCTTGCTGGGGTTTGTTGTGTGTTTGTAATTATTTAAAAATGGAACCTTTTCACTGCTCCTTCAATGCACTGTGGACGCTTCTTTGTCCTCTCCTACCGAAGCTGCCGAACCTCCGGGTTGTCGGCTGAATAGCTGTGTCCAGATTCTTGAAGAAATAAAGGTTTTATAAAAAAAAAAAAAAAAAAATAAGAAACTAATAGCGTCAGCAGGATGTTTTTTTTTTGTTGTAATTATTATTTATTTCAAAATATTTTCCAGTTAACAGAAAAAAGTTACATAAAACAAAAACGCTGCATAATGCGCTGGTATAAAACATAGCAGCAGTGACCAGAAATGCGGTCTGGCAGCATTTGTAAGGAAGTGAAAATAGATTATGCGCTTTTAAGGTTACAGCAGCTTCCATATCCCAGATTGCCTTATTCCGATGGATACTTCACACCATGTATTCCTCACCTTTCAAATTTCCTGAGGCACCAGACAGCATCTTGAACTTTGCAATGCAACTTATCTGTCTGTTGCCAATTGGCGCCATTGGACCTTGCACCATCATAGAGCTGTATTCAGCTCGCCATCTCCTGTGTTCTGGTAATACCTTTTTTTCCCTGCACCTTTCAACTCTGATGCGAAGTTCAGCTCCCTACTTTGTGTTTACCAACTCCAAAATGTAATTTTCAAAGACAGTGTGCTTGGGCAAATGTCTCCTCCAAAGTCTATAGGCTTCAAACTGTGCCATGAGTGCAGGAAGTAGATGTTGGTTAAGAATCCACACAATGTCCGTCTATGGTGTCTAGGGTGTAGGCATTTTTCGCTCATGTGATAAATGCCTTTGATGTCCCCAAACACCTTAATTTGTTGTGAGGTTACATCAGGGCCTGCTTTCCGTCTCCATTTTAGTTTCACGTTTTAGTTTGACATCTTTTTCTTATGGTGACTTTTTAAATGCCTTACACTTACATGAAATTGTACTGAGAAGCTACTATGCATGGAGTTCCTTTCTTTGTAAGTATTATTATTCTGTTATTTGTAGACTCTGTCCTAGGCTAGGCACACATAATGCAATGACCTTGTATCTGGTTAAAGACCGCTCCAAGGCACCAGACAAACCATCAGCTCTGCACCTTTGACACAGTGCGATTGGAACAGTGCTTTCATTATATAAACAGCCTCTGTGCCACATTCCGCTGCTCAGAGAGGTATTGACAGACTGCGGTTCTGGTAGCATTAAATGCTAGGACCTGAACAGCAGAATCTGGAACCAGTCACCATATATCATGCAACCTGTAATGATCTAGGGGTCCAGCGATGGACCTGTGCACCAACCAAATGAGATGTCCTTGCGCTGGTTCCGCGTTTATTAGCTAACTGAAGGTGTAGGATCGTCCTACGTGAACGTTCCCCAAAAAACTCTGCAAGCCTTGAAGAAGACTTTCATCATCTATGAACAAGGCCCTAAAGGATGGTCGAAACGCATCGGCATACATATTGGTGTGGCCAGGATGTATCTAATATCACAAGGGAATGAATTATCTAACCATAACAATGATGTCAAAAGTGACATTTCTAAACCGTAATTAAAGATTTCCGACCACCAAAATAGGGGCTTTTAGAACCAATAGGACTATACTTCAGAGGGGAAATTCACATATCCCCCTTTAAGTAAACACCACAGGACACCATTATTGATTTGTTTATTTTATGTTGATTGAACACATTAAATGTTTAACCCTGTTTTTCTTGAAAGGACATTTTTTATTTGCTTTGATCACAATGTTTGTATGTATATGTCCCTGTTAATTATGTTAAGTGTACACTTTTGTTGTATAAATTGTATGTAACAAACCTTACGCACGCTGCTGAAAAGCAAGACTATCAAATCATATAATACCATCTTTTGCTTTTTCTTGATTCTGGGGGGGGATGCATTAGTACATGTATATTTGGCAAATGGTCATTTCAGTGTACACCTTGTTATAATATTAGAAATATAACACTGGCCATGTGTTGATCATCTGGGAAACGAAAGTGAGGCTTTTTCTCGTTCTAAAAGTTCTAAAATTGATAGTATAGAAGATGCACCTAGATATACGGCAGATTCCGCAGAAGAGCACTTCTGCTGGGATTGTCTTGGAACACAGTGCACGGTGACTGAGATGCAACCCTGCTGATTCTAACCTTTTTCCTTCAAGGGGCGATAGCCTGCTCTACATCAGATCGGCTTCTTGACGATGGGTATGGGGGGTGGGGGAGGGGAGGGGAGTTTAGGCTATCCCAATGGATCTGGCAGAGGGTACTCCCACTATGCTCTTAATAGTATAGGTAGCGTTACGTAAGAGTATAATCATATAGTAATATTATAATGGTTGAACTGTTAATCTTTTTTCACCATTCTTGAAAAGGTTGGTTACAGTGCTTTGTTTCTTCTGCTTAATAATTGCAGCTCACACTTTCTATGCAAGAACACAATTGTGTCAATAAATGTTTGAAGAGTTACATTCACATCTTTCTTGTGCTTAACTTGGGCATGCACAATTAACAACAAAAGGGTAGATCTGTTTCTACGATTTCCTTGGGGAATAAGAGTGGTCCTGTTTGAGGTTGCTGATACCATCTGGTACTCTGGTAAGGTTAGGGGTTCAGATTGGCACTGTGAGCCACCTAGGAATTAGGTCAACATTTTCTGATATGTTTTAACTGAGTCCCCATATTCTGACATTTTTGTTGTCCAGATACACATTCCTACTTAATTCATAGGAACCATATAGCACAGGGAGTGAGAGGCGTGGCTAGTGGCGGCTCCTCCGCTAAGGCAGAGGGGCGTCGCCACACTGCTTGAACTGCAAGCTGAATACAGAAAATCAAATGATGATAGCATTTGTTATTATCATTTTATTTTCTGTATTCAGCCTGCAGCTGAAGCCAAAGGGGCGGGGCTGGGCTCCCCGCATCCAGGGGGAGGAGTGGTGGCAGCACCTAAAGTGCTCATGATGGTTTGGCCAGCCGTCTCGGGCCGGCCAAAGCATCATGTGCACTCTGCTTGTTCTCCACCCAGGCTGTATTACAGCCTGCATGGAGAACATGCACACCCTGCCAGCCCCTGTCTGAGCGCCCAACCATGGCGCTCAGACCAATCACAACGCTGCTAAAGTAGCCTTGTGATTGATCAGGGGATTCTGGGAGGCTATGTACTTCCCGGGAAGGAGGACAGAGGAAGAAGAGGTGGTGGCCAGCAGTATAGGTAAGTGCTTTTTTTATATTTTATTATTCCACCCCCTTCCCTCTGGCTCTCACTGGCCGCCCGCCTCACCACCCATGTCTGGTAGCGGCCGCTACAGGGTGAGGCTGCACATTTCTGAGCACAAGAAAGCTGGCATATTGCCTGCCAGCAGCCAACCTGCTCCTGTTCCAGGTCTCATTCCTGCTCCTGGTCAAGGTTGTCATCTTCTGCCAAATTGAGGACGAAGTTGAGGAACAAGTCTTCCCAAAGATGCAAGAAGTTAAAGAGCGACTCATCCCAGTCTCACCACTCCTGTTTCAGGGAGCAGTTGCTCACTCAGGTTTCTAAGTGCACAACTTCTCTGCCATCAACTCAAAACCCATGACTCCGGTATCCCAGCAAGCATAGTGTCACCGGGGCCATCATCGACCGTTCCGCGGATAGTCCTTCAGAGAGGTCATGCTGCAACTTTTTAAGAATATGTTGGTTCCCTTTGGAGCGATTTTGGGCCCTATGGAGCCTCGGGGGCTCCCCCTGCTGGGGTCCGCACTGGCACCTACTTTCCCCCACTGGCAACAGGCCAAAACACTACTCCTACACCTGCCCCGGATCTGCCTCCGATGCCAATTGCTAATCAATCAGGGGTTTATAAAGCCCGCCACTCACCCGTGAGGGTCTCGAGGCGCTCGGGGAGGGGGGAGGGTGCAGCTCCGGATCAGTCGAAGAGCCAGGTCTTGAGGCTTTTCCTAAAGGTGTTTTGAGTGGGGAGCGTCTGATGTTGATTGGGAGCTCGTTCCAGGTTTTTGCTACGACGTAGGAGAAGGCTCTTCCGCCTGCTATGGTTCTGCGGATGCATGGGGTCTCTGCCAGGGTGAGGTTGGTAGAGCGGAGGTTCCTTATGGGTACGTGGAAGGAGATTCTTTCGTTGAGGTATTTGGGTCCGATGTTGTGGAGGGATTTGTAGGTGTGGGTGAGTAGTTTGAAGGTTACTCCCTTTTCGATGGGGAGCCAGTGGAGGTCTCGTAGGTGCGGGGTCATGTGCTTGTGTCGTGGGGTTCCGAGGAAGGGTCTGGCTGCGGTGTTCTGGATGGCTTGGAGCTTGTGTAGCAGGGTTATGTTAATTCTGGTGTAGAGGGTGTTACCGTAGTCCAGTCTGCTTGTTACAAGTGTGTGGGTAACGGTGATTCTGCATTCATGTGGGATCCACTTGAAGGTCTTTCTGAGGATGCGGAGGGAGTTAAATCGGGTCGAGGTGACGGCGTTGATCTGGCGGGTCATGGTGACGGAGGAGTTCCAAGATGATGCCGAGGTTCCAGGCGTGGTCTGTCTGGGTGGGTGGATTTCCGAGAGCAGGGGACCACCAGGAGCTGTCCCACGCCGCGGGGGAGGGTACAAGGACCTCGGTCTTCTCCGAATTCAGTTTTAGGCAGATGTCACTCCTCCAGGCTGTGACGTCTTGCATTCCTTCTTGGAAGCGGAGTCTGGTGTCTTCGGGGTTCTTCGTGAGAGAGAGGATGAGCTGGGTGTCGTTGGCATAAGATACAATGCTGAGCCCATGTTGTCTGGCGATGGCGGCGAGGGGGGCCATGTAGATGTTGAAAAGCGTGGGGCTGAGTGAGGATCCTTGGGGTGGAGCTGGCGCCACCTTCTTGTTACAAGATTACAAGGCACAGCCCACAATTTCCAGTGAACCACAGCCTCTTCCTTTATGCCAGTACTATTGTAAACTGGACACCTTATTTAGATTGAATTCTGAAGTTGTTCAAGGACTTTCAAATATTCCCAAAAATGAGGAGGACATTGAAGTGGCAGACAATTTACTCCTACCACTTTACACATATGCTGGCCTCTACTTAGACTTACAAAATTCCAGTTAACTAGATACTTCCCCTGAGATGATGATGATGATGATAGAATTTGTAAAGCACAAACTATTACCCTAAAAAGAGTCTCCTCGCTCTAGAAGACGGAGAGGACAGCGGACCTATGACTCAGGATTGTAGAAATAGCCATGTTTTTAATTATTTGTAAACCTTTTGAAGGTTTGTTTCCCTTCTAGTTTGAAGTGGGAGGGCATTCCATAATCTAGGGGCTAAACACAAGACGTCTTTGCCCTCCCTCCACTTAATTCGGGAAATCATAAAAAAAGAGGCCTTTGCAGATCAAAGTGGACGGTCGGGCAAATGGGTTCTATATTTTTCAGGTATCACTTCTGGGCCTCTCTTATAGTATGCTTTCTAAGCCTTACATATAGCTTTAAATTGATTTCTTTAGTCGACTGATAGCTAGTGTAAGGCTTTCAGAATGGGAGAGACAATCATTGCCATACTGAACACATGATACCTGTACTTTATTAATCTGACTCCAGGTTCAGGTTATTGTCTATTATGACTCTTAGATTCTTGCCGTGTCCTACTGGTCTGGGGGTGTCACCCAAGTCATCCAGCCACCAGTTGAGGGTTTTAGAAATTGACTGTTGGCCAAAGCACAACAGTTCAGTCTTATCTCTTAATTAGTTTTCAGTAATTTGTGCTCATCTAGTTCATCACATTTGACAAAGTTTTATAAATCTGATGCCGTTTGTACTTGATCTACCACTGACATTATTCGGGTATCGTCTGCATAGGACATAAGGGAGAGACCAAGGCTTTTGATAAGAGCTGTTTGACGGGAGATATATATATCTATATCTATCTCTCTCTCTCTCCAGGTCAGACTTTCAATGGATCCTTTCGGGATGCCCCACTGCAGCAGTTTTTCTATAGAAGCACACATGCCATTCTAACTATCTGGGATCTTTGAGACAGAAATGATAAAAATCAATCCAGAACTTTTCCTGTAGTCTTTAATCTCTGAGATAAGACATAGAGATACCGTGTCAAATGCTGCGCTAAGATCCAAGAGGCTCTGCACCGCTCTTTTTCCTGGATCCATTAACCTCTTTTGTTGTCTACGACTGATATCAATGTAGTTTCTGTGAATGCATCGGTCTAAATCCTACTTGTGTTTTATCAAGAATGTAGAGACATGCTACTTAAATTGTCTGTCAATTTCTCTTTTTTAAATGTTAACACTGAAAGGTAATCTTGAAATTGGTCTGCAGTTAAAATTGGAGAGTATATTTCTGTTAGATTGGATGAATTAGCAAATGTTTGCATTGTTTAGCGTAAATGACATAGGGTGGTGATGAATGGAGCTAGAAAATCTTTTGCTAGTTGATAATACAGGGCAAGGCAGGGGTCTAATGGGGAGCCTGGCTTGATTGGTTTGTTAGAGATACTCAGTGCCTCTTCTTTCATGAGCTCAAACTTTGTTATTAGTGCAAATGGGGGATGCTGGTGATGGACTGGTACCTCCTCCAACTTTCCATCCTCTTAGAAATGTTTCCTCATATTGATAATTTTGTCGGAAAAATACAAGGAGTCTGAGTTCTGTAGTGGCCTCCAACTCAGTGTTACATAGAGCAAGGAATCAAAGGTCTTTTACTATTAGGAAGAAACACTTTCAATACTAGGTATATTGTCTGGTATTGAAGTTCTAACATGTTTAGGAGGAGCTGAGACTCCCTCTCTCCCAGATGGCAGCCCCGACCCAGAAGTGACTCATCTGTCACTTCTGTGAGCTCTGGATAGTGAAGAGAGAGGGGTCTGCCGTTGACCCAATCGAGGTCCATAGACCACCACAGCAGATCTTTTGCAGTTCCCTCCAATATCTGGACCAGGTCCAAGAGATTTCCATGATGCTGGGACTTCAGACCCGCACATGCCAATGGGCATGTTTTACCAGCAGGATACAGAAGGCTATGAGACTCAGGACTCTCAGTCGGTCTCACCGAAATCCAGGATGAAGGCTGAAACATTGGAATACTAGTCCAAGTTTACTCCAGTATTGGAACTTCATAGATCCACGAGCCCCTAAAACCTCCGCCTCAGATGGAGCACACATTCAAGAAGCCGCCTTCTGCTTTGCTGATGGATGGCTTGTTGACAGCATCTCCGTCGGTGAGAAAATCTACGTCGACGATGAGGACTGTCACAGCAGCATCTACTGCCAACACTTTCAAGGCGTCAAAGGCGGTATTTCCCTTGTCGAGGACCTCCTTGCTGACCTGCCATACCCCTATATCAACGAGGATAAGGATTGACTCTCCTGTTAACGACAAAGTTGCCGACGACAACACCACCAGCAATGGAGGGTTTCCCGTCGACCGTTTGTTGGACTTGGCCCTTTTTGGCAGGTTCACCCCTGAACTTTTTGCCTTAAGCTGGACCAGCAGGGACCGCCATGGGGGCTTCCTCCCTGCTGAAGGCCCCTGTGTCCTGAACCTCTCCTGGACTTTTGCTGTGGAGCTGTGGCTCCTGAATCTGAAGAGTGCTTTGACTTACTCCCCCCCCCCCCCCCCCCCCCCTCCCCCAGAGGAGGAGAGCCTGGAGGGAATCCCCACCATAGGGATTCCCCAGTGATGCCTACAGCGGCGGGTGCCCACCCCGCATTTTTCGTTATTTCGCTGATACTTTAATTAACGGCGGGTGCCCACCCCGCTCATTTTGGTATTTGAATTGTGGGTGCCCACCCCACATGGCCGCGTTATATTCATTTTCAAACGCGGGTGCCCACCCCGTGTTCTCCTTTTGGGAAAGAGATCACCGCTGCGGCCCGAGTGCTCCACAAAGAGGAAGTCGGGCAATGTCGCACCTGATGGGGGCGGGACTTCCACATTTGCGAGAGAAGCCCGCCCTGCGCCCGGATAAGTATCCTCCAGTCGGGCGGGGTTCCTGTGAGTTGAGGGAAATTCCTCGTATGCCAGGCAAAGCCCCGGGTCCCGGGAGGGGGCCCGGGTGAAGCGGAGTAGTGCTGTAGTTGCTGGCAGGGCTCCCATGTTGGAACAAGGAGCCCCGCGTGCGGCAACATAAGAGAGGAGTCCGCTAAGAGCCAGTGAGTTGAGATGGCAAAAGGGGGGGAGGCTAGGCGCATTGTTGGTGCTGATCGAGGCACTGTGAGGGCATTGGTGCTGAGTGGTCCCGCAAGAGAGCGGGCCACTCCAACGAGGGGGCAAGTTTATTCAGTGATCGGCCCTAGGGCCCCAGTGAGTTGGCGAATCTCCGGGCACAGTGCTAGTCCCTGAGCGGTCCCGCCGTTGCGGGACGCTCCAATGCTTGGGGGCAAGTTCTGTTTTGTCGCATGTTTATTTTCGCCAGGTCGCTCCAATGTGGGGCGTAGTTGTTTTCAGAGCCCCGTGTGGCTCCAACGATGGCCATAATTGTTTTAGGAAGGCCCAGAGGGGCCCATGCTTTTATTGTTTGGGCACATTGGTTTCCAGGGCACAGTCGGTACCAGTGCCCCTCATTGAATTTCCAGCTGCCCAGCAAGTAGTGGGCAGCTGCATCGTTTAGGCCCTCAGTTGATACTCCCAGCTGCCCAGCAAGTAGTGGGCCGCTGCAACGCTTAGGTCTGCGCAGTTGCGCACCCTTGACTTCCGCTGCCTTGGCAGTGCGACCTGACTGTTGGACATAGGGCATTTGAGCCCCTTAGAGATGGCCAGTTGGCCAGGGGGACTATTAGGTTTGTAGGGCGCCAGGCCCTGATGTGATTTATAGGGTGCTAGGAAATGTAATGTATGTAGTATGATTTACGCACCCTGTTCTATACCTCTAAATGGGTTTCTATGATTATGAGGTTGTTTCGCATATTATGGTTTATGCTAGTGAGATTATGTTAGACTGTGTGATTTGTGCCCCTAATCTAGTTATACTTAGTAGGTTAGGGTCTAATGCGTTTAGACTTCGGAGATGATTGCATAATGTGTTTATGCTGATGAGGTTGGCGCAGAATGTAATTCGCCCCTGATGTGATACTGTGCATAATGTAGTTTATGTTACAGGCTGATGCGGAGTACAGCGGTTACCAGTAGTTACTGGCTGTGTTCTATGTTTATGATAAGTTCTACATCTACTAAGTTCACTTAGTGATGGTTCTGATAGTGCTCCAGTTGGCCTTGTCAGGTGTAAATAATCCCTTGTAAATATAATCTAGTGCCAGGTGGCACCGTGTATATGTGTTTACTATTCTAATGTGTTATGATAATACAAAGGCTATTTTTATATATAACCTTGTGTGGAGTTCCTTTTGTAGTGTGCCTGGGATGTTGTTGCTGTGTGCGTGCGCAAAGGCTTTACACATGGCCTCCGGGATAAGCCTGACTGCTCGTGCCAAGCTTCCAAGGGGGTGAGCAGGGGTTATCTTTGGCGTGTAACTCCCTTGCCCTGACTAGAGTGGTGGTCTCTGCCTGGCTTTGGCGCGAGCCTTAGCCAACCAGAGATCCCATTTCTAACACCGTTCCTACCCCGTTGACGGCAATTCCCTTGTCGATGATGAGACCAAAGCCATTAATAACGTTGACGCTGCCATCATAGACTGAAAAAAATTGTAGTTTATCAGAGACTAAGCCAAAAAATGCTCACACCGGCTCATAAGTCACCAAGTAAGGTACCTGCACTGCTGCTTTCCCATCTCCTGAACAATGAAGACTATAGCCTCAGGTGCAGCATGTAGCCCTTCAGAGCTTTATGTCAAATGTCAGGATGATTCTCATGAGGGTGTCTATTATGAACAAGAGTAATATGCCCCTCAGGAGCACTACCAACACCCTCCACAATACCAAGAAGACATGGTATGTCTTCCATCAGTACTTGTATCTGACTTACAATTCATGTTGTTAGATTACAGGAAAAGGTTTCCTCCAGTGTCTGATCCTGTTGACAGTCTGGCTACGATATCTTCAGTGCCTCTTCAGCCACCAACTCTGCCACCTACGCAACAGTTGCCTCCACCAGTAGTCCGTTCTCCACAAGTAGCGCAACTACATCATCCCACCTCATCTGGGGAGGAAAGAGAAGAAGATGAACTCCATGACCACCATGATGAGTTGAATGACTACGTGTTGCAAACACAATCAGCTCCATCACCGCTCCATGTGGATTTGCCTCCGGAGGACACAGGAGGTTTCCACAACCTCTTAGAAAGAGCAGCGACACGTTTCAACTTGCTTTTGTCCGTAAAACAAAATAATTGTTTCCTTAATGTATTTAAGGAACCTTTTCGGAAAACGGTCAGGGCCATGCGCATCATTGAATACATTTGGGATGAGGGCTTAAAGGTTGTGCGCCATCCAACCTCAGTTGTCGCAGCAGTGTTGCCATGAGTCAATAAAAATATAAGGCCCCCGTAGGACTCGCCAGTCTGCCTAACGGGTCACCCCAAACCAGACGGCACAGTGAAGATCTGGGAACTCCTCTATACCCTTATCAGTGCCTCCAGACAAAGCGGGTAGACACCCCAAAACCATGTGGAATGGTTTTTCAGTCATGTCCGCTCTCACAGCGAGAGCATCAAATTCCCTGGCTCTACTTGGCTGATAATGATCTGCAAATGTGGTCCGATATTGCCCTGTATCTGGACGAACTCCCAGAGGACATAAAGGTGGATGCAAAAAAAGTATTGCTAGAAGGTGAGCACACATTGTCAGAGATAATTGATGGTGCCATGGACATTACCACCTCTGGATTCAGGCAGCTTGCTTGAGCAGCGGTATTACACCATCAAGGTTGGATTAAAGCGACTACTTTCAGTCCAGAGGTCCAGAACTAAAATTAGATTTACCTTATGATGGAGAAGCTTTGTTTGGGAAGCACATTGACGATGCTCTCCAAGCAATAAGAACAGACACAGACACAGACACGACCATGTCATTGGGAACCTTACCATACAAAAAGGTGCCCTTTTGTGGTGCTGGAGAATGAGGGATACCAAAAATACAGCTATTCCACATATTCCGCCACTAACCAACAATTTCAATCCCAGTACCACTGACAACCACCATTGGCCGCCAGTCAGTCAAGTATTCTTTATTCGAATGCATAAAAGCATAACAAACATTAAAACAGCATTATAAAATATGTATCAGAGTACACATGACCTACTATAATCAGTTAAGTATACACAAGACTTAAAATGCCATTTGTATTGGCCTTTTATATTTATGTACAAATCATAATCCGCTATGTGTACAGCGTTAATGACGAACGTGCCTGGCCATATTTTATAAAGTGCCTATGTGCTGATCTGTATTAAATTAGAATTATGACTATAAAGATGTTATATTGCACAGCCCTATATGCCACCAAAAATTCATATAAAAATGTTTAAAATTTGATAAAGCACGATCTGATCATATTGTTAAGACCATGTTCTTTCTAATATAAAAAAACTTCCACTAAAAATGACACCATTCTATAGCATATTTCTAAAGAAGGTAGAGTTTGCAGGAATAGGTAAGCGTGCCAGCATTGGGTAAAGCCATGCTGTTTTAATATTGGGACAATGTATCTTTTCCGTGGACTGGTGTAAAACTTACAAAGAAGAACCACATGAAGTGGGTCAAATTTACTGCCCGGTCATTCATCTTTGGAAAGATGGGAAATATCCAATCTAAGACGGGTTAAAACAAATCTATGTCTATAATGCAAGAAAGATTTGAGATAAGGTTGCATGTTAAAGGTAGTTATAATTTATTGGTTCCATAGTACACACGATTTTGTTGCTTCCAGTGTCCATCTTAGGGTCTCTAAGTGCCTCAGGCCTTTCTCAGGCATTTTTTTGCTAATGGTGCATAGGGTTTCAGGTCTCTCATAGTATTGACAACATCCCATGTCTTGGAACACACGTTGAACATACGCTAACCATATCATTTTGGTTTGCTGACTCAATTTCAGGCAGTCCCTAATGATTCCTTGGTTCAGTACTGAATACTCTGAGGTCCAGATTTTGTGCCAGAGGAATATTGGATGCAAATTTATCACATCTGTAACACATTATGTCCCCAATTCCACGTGGATGACATAGGCAGAAGTGTTTTTAGGGATGGCGAGCAAATATCTACAAAATCCGTTTTCCACCGTTTATAAGTCAAAACAATTTTTGTACCACCACACACCTTCCCCAAATGTCCCTATACTCGGGCATTTGGCTTTGTATATTTTCATCATTACCTCTGGGGGGTTAGTACCCAAACGTTTTGCAAAACATGAGTCCCATGCAGGCTTTACTAAAAAGTAGCTTCCTGTCGGCAATAACTTTATTCCATAGGCAATCTTGATCGAATAAGACTCCCAGGTAAGAGAATGTCCTGGTAAAGCTAATTGTAGCGTCTTCAATTCTAATCTCTCTGCACTTTTTACTTGCCCTCCCGCATTTCATAATACGTTTTCCCTATATAAATTAAGAGACCAAGATCTTTCATGTAATGTGCAAAATTAGACAGCAAGGACGGTAGAGCTAAGGAGGTGCGAGCCATAAGAACGATGTCAGCGTATTAGAGGATAGGGACTGGGCGCGTTCCGATTTGTGGTAAGTCTTTGGTTGACGGTGCAAGTACCTCCCGTACACTGTTAATATATAGTGAAAACAGGTAGCGGCCAGAACGAATTCCTGCCTCTCCCCTCTATTGACGCTGTAAGCTTTAGTGCATTCTCCCCATTACCGTATCTGACCCTGGCCCTGCAGTCCGAGTAAAGGTCTCTCAGTAAGCTAATGATTGGTGCCTCCACTCCCAGATCTGTTAGTTTTTGCCACAGCTTTGAATGTATGACTCAATCAAAAGCCGATGTTAAATTGACAAAGGCTAGATATAAATTGCCTTTCTTAACGTGAACGTACTTTCTGTTTAACATATTTAGATTAAGGCTCTGCTCAATCGTGCCTATCCCTGGGCAGAAGCCATACTGTAGATCTGACAGAATATTATGTGATTCTGCCCAATCCTGCAACCTTTTTAAGATTACACGTCCTGCTATCTTAACAAGAGAGTCAAGGAGTGAAATAGGTCTATAGCCAGGCAGGGTTGAGCCGGTCTCTTTTTAAAAAAAATCGGAACGATGATGGACTCTCCCCATGTGGGCATCTTCCCTTCTGAACAACACGCCCTTAATACCAGGGTTAACATGGTCCCTCATAAATCAATATCTCCCTTATACGAGTCGACCGGTATTGCATCCGGTCCTGGAGCCTTGCAACTCTTACTCTCTGAAATAGCATTTTTAACTTCTTCTAGAGTGAAGGGTGTAATGGGAGAAGTTTGAAGTGGGGTGACATTTTCAACGTGATTATAGACTGGCCCTCTTGCTGGTGGTATGTCAGGGAGTACATAAATCTTAGAAAAATGGCTAATCCATTCTCCCTCAAGTATGGCAAACTCCATTCTTGGAGCTTCGGGGTTTGCAATAGGTGCAGAGTTAATAACCCTCCAGAAAGCTCTTGTATCATTACTGGTGCTTGCTTCCTGTATCTGTTTTCATGCCTTCTCTTTTATACTTAGTTTACGTAATTTTACTGCCTGCTTGTATTCAGATCTACATTTACGTACTTCGGTAGGGTTTCTAGTTGTTTGGTGCAACTCCTCTTTTAGTTTTTTAGAGCTTTAGAACATGCTGAGTCAAACCAACCGTGTTCCTTAGGTTTAGACTTATCACCCTGAGGAAATATGAATTTTATGATCAGTTATGTCCCCTATCGTAGACCCCAACGGCTCCATGTGCATGCTACAAGTACATGTATGTTCCCTCCAGTTCCAGTTATGAAGACGCAAATACATGTGCGTCCACCGTCAACATGTCCTCTTTCAGATCCGCCATGAATGGGTCAGATATTCCATTCCTAAGTATGAAAGGCCACCGACTTTATGTGGTTCACTTTCCACATTTTACAGATTCAGGCGAGTAGGCCCTGAATTCTGCCATCAAGCCTTTTCCTGCCTTCTGCCTCTGAAAGCTCCAGTCCGAGCCCGCATCTGTATCCATGAACTTTGTCCTACTCCCTGCGCGGCTAACGGTGCCTGATCCAGCCTGTTGCCTGCCAAAAACTGTATTTCACCTTCAAGATTATCTGCTCCGCTCCTCATCCGATGCATTCCTGTCTAGTAGTTTAGGTAAACATTCTTCCAGCTACCGAGCAAAGGGCCAGGCCTCACTGTCCTCATGCAAGTAATTCATAGCCCCTGTTACCATGGAAGATTCCTGCCCCCTCGCATCTCATGTAGACACTTAGACGCTTGTACACGCACTAACAGTCAGTATAGAATAGATTCCGTCCGAGAGACCTTTCCTTTTGGATAATACAGTTCTTTAAACATAAGATATTAGATATGATTTGGGATTAGGTTGACATGACCCCTCAGACTTCTGTCTCCACATGTAGAGCTAAATGTCAAGTCCCCTTCGCCCTCTAGTTGCACGTCAATCACACGTCATGCGGCTGCGCGCGCATCTCTGCCAAATATTTCTGCTGACATTGCAGGATTCTCTTATGGATCCACCCACTTGTGACATCATGTTTAATGACGTTTCTAGTTACGCCTATATGTACGCCTTTTTCTATTACGTATGTGTATCATTATCTGTATTATCAGCTGTTACGCCTCCTGCATCTGTCTTAATGTAATACTTTTCATATAAATATCTTTACTTGTCAATAATGTATTGCCTTCCCTTCCTGAACCTTCGTGGTGATGGAATTTGAAGCCTACAGTTCGAACTGTAATTCCTTTGTAGAGGAATAAAGCCTTTCAGAACCTCTAATACCACGGATTCTGCCTCTTATTTTTACTGAGTTATTCTTACTAGACTTTACCGCATAAAAAATAGTACCGGTAATGAAATATTTACCACATAAATTGGCGCCCGAATAGGGACACTTTCTCATCTCACGCGCCGGAGGTGCGTTGCAGGCCCGGTCTCCTGCCACAGCTGAACGGACAAAAACGCGTACCTGCAGGATTTCCTGTATCTCCCTCCGGCCAAGCGGGGGTGACTGAGGCTGCGATCAACACCCAGACGAGGCGGTGAGAAGTGCGAAGTATCCCGACCAGAGCCTAGCTGAGAGAGCAAGATCCGAGGTATACAGAGGCCCACCAGGTTCCGAAGTTCCAAGTCCAGTCAAGTCGGGTCCAGTCCAGTTCAGTTCCGAGGCCTTCCGTTCCGTGCTACCCGGTGAGTACCATTGCCGGGGAGGCATTTAAACGTGCACATAGGTTGTGCCGGTCAAGACTGGTTTGGGTACACAAATCCGGTCTGCACTGTTTCAGCAGTGTATCTGTACTGTTTAGCAGTATATCTAGTATGTCTTGCATATAATTCAGTATTATCTAGTGTTAGTATTATGTCAGTAACTAGTTTTCTATTGGTTATCATCGTTCGTTAAAACTGTTAAATGTTAAATGTTTTAATACGTTCTACATATTGTGGTGTGAATGATTGTTCATTATTGTGTTTATTGTATTAAGTGTGTTCAAGTAATAAGGTCTAAAAATGCCGCTCTTTTCAAAATTAAGACAGATCAAAACCAGAAAAGGGGTACTCGAAGAAGCTGTTCCCATTCCACCTAGGGACACTCCAGGATACTTTATGTATCATAAGCATGGCCTAGATGCCGTGTTATTTCTTGATTTATGGGTGGACTACACCAAAGATTTACCAGAAAGTCAGAGATGGCCCGCAGCTGGGACCTGGGATGCAGATTGCATCATGAGAGTAGAAGAAGAATTCGAATAAAACCCGAGAAAATTTATTAATTGAGAAAGTAGTACCCAGCCATGACAAAGATCCAGCAGGTTTCCACCGTGAGATAAAAGACATGTTACTCATGGGAGAGTATACCTACCCCGACATTATGAAAATATTAAAAGTGTTAATGCCTGCCGGTGTTTACGAGAAACTCAAAGAAAAGGAATGGGAGGTGGGAGACCAAAAGATAGATTGGACAGCATTAGAAAACGAAGAAAAGGCCCGAGCTGCAGGATCAGGGCTTTGGGAAAAGACTACAGCACTACCAGGATTACTAGTGCATGTACTGCCACGTTTATTAACTACGAAAAAAGAGGACTGGGATGCAATCTCAGCCTGTAAACAAAAGCAAGATGAAGACACTAGTGATTTCTATTCCCGATTTGAAAAATGTTTTGGTATTAATAGTGGCATAAAAGCGAGTAGCGAGTCATATCCACATCTGTTTGTGACAAAATTAGTTGAAAATTCCCTGCCGCAAGTTAAGAATAGAGTATTGAAATTTGAGAGTACCTGGCAAGGTAACACCCCGTCACAGATGTTACAGATGTTACAATATCACCACAATAGAATTAGAGAAGAACAAGAACATGAACAAAGACGTATGAAAGATACGAAAATGAAAATGCTTGTTGCCCAGTCAGTTCCAGCTGATGGTCATAAAAAGGGTGATTCCGCAGGTCCGACGAAAGGGACATGCAACTATTGTAAACAACAAGGTCATTATATACATGATTGTCCAGTTCTGAAACATAATATCGCCACGGGTAGAACCCAGGAAAGACCACGTCCACCTAGACAGGATCAGAACCAACAACAAATCCCTCAACACGCACAATCTAGGCCAGCTCCGCAACAGACAGCTCCACAACAGACTGTAGCACCACCACAAGCGCAGCCTATTGCTGCAACACAAGCAACGACACAACAGATGTACCAGTATGCACAAACTGACTATCCCGATTATCAGCGCTACACATGAAATAGCCTAGAGAGGGAAGTTGGCTTACCCCTTATCGAGGTTCCTGTAGATCAAGAGGGACCTTATGTACATAGTGAACTATTAGGGGAAGACAGAAAGTTTTTACTTGATACAGGGGCAAGCAGAACAACTATACGACGCAGTGAAGTTCCAGGGGCACCCCTCTCAGGCTCACAGAATATTTCCCTTGGATTTTCAGGAAAGCCTATCATTAATGAAGTAACGCAACCCCTTCCACTTACGGTTGGTCCATTGACACGAACTACAGATTTATTGCTTACTAAATCATGTCCAGAAAACTTGTTAGGTATAAAAACATTGAAAGCTCTAGGAGCTATAATATGTTGTTCTCCGGAAGGAGTACGATTATTTTTACGTGACTTCAAAGGTCACTACGTGTCCAGAGACATGGATCACAGGCTGCAGAATTTACCTACACATCTATGGGCACAAGGCCCCACTGATGTTGGTTGCATGAACATTACACCATATCGAGTCACACTAAAAACAGGAGTAGTACTACCACGAATGCGACAATACAAGTTACCACCAGATGCTGTTGTGGCTTTGCTGCAAATCATTGACGAGCTCATTGCACAAGGAGTGGTTGTGGAAACCGACTCCAATGTATGTAATTCCCCGATAATTCCGATTCTTAAAAGAACGGATCCAAAAGCACCACCAGTATATCGATTAGTTATTGATCTGCGCGAATTAAATAAATGTATTGTACCACAATACCCTGTGGTCCCAGATATCTCTTCATTATTAACAGCTATTGATTCAGAAGCAGCGTTCTTTACTGTAATTGATCTCAAGAATGCCTTCTTTAGCGTCCCAATAGATCCGGAAAGTCAATATTTGTTCGGATTCAGTTTAAATGGCCGAAGTTTTAAATTCACACGCGCACCTCAATTATTTACAGAAAGCCCCAGCATCTATAGCCAAGCACTGAAACGAGAACTTGACAGTATCCACATGCCAGTTAACACTGCCTTGCTTCAATATGTCGATGATCTGCTGATCACCGCCCGAAGCGAACCTGAATGTGAAACAGCGTCACTGACGGTTTTAAAATTTTTGGCCGACAAGGGGCACAAGGTGTCCTCTTCTAAGCTGCAATTCTGTGTCCAGCAAGTTGTTTACCTTGGGCACTCGCTGTCCAAGGAGGGAAGACAGCTTACACCCGACCGCATCCAGTTAATCGCTAACATGTCACCACCCAAGACACAAAAGGAGGTGCGGGCTTTTATAGGTCTCACTTCATACTGTAGGCAGTGGATCCCTCAATATGCATTTCTAGCAAAACCACTCATTCAGTTGACAACACAGGAGGCAGCTACATCGACTGTCCTCCCTTGGACTCAAGAACATACACATGCTTTTGAAAGCTTAAAGAAAGCTTTATGCCAAGCACCTGTTTTAGCAACACCATGTTACAGTAAGCCTTTTACACTCTTCGTTACAGAACGCGAAGGTACTGCCTTGTCAGTACTCACTCAGGAACAAGCAGGATCACACAAACCATGTGCTTATTTCTCTAGTACATTAGATCCAGTAGCTCAGGCTCTTCCTGCGTGCCTGAAATCGGTGGCAGCAACAGCTTTAGCAATCAGACAAAGCGATGCCATAGTGTTAGGACATCAATTGACAGTACAAGTACCACACACAGTAGAGGTTCTCTTGAACCGCACACAAACACAACACTTGACTATAGCAAGACTCACAGGTTATGAATTAACATTGTTTCAGCCACACATAGAAATCGGACGTTGTAATACATTAAATCCTGCCACACTTTTGCCAGTAAACGGAACAGATCCATTAGCACATGATTGTATTGAAGTCATTACCATCACGACGAAACCCAGACAAGACTTGACAGATATCCCTTTATCAGATTCGGACCTGACATTGTATGTAGATGGTTCATGTATGAGAACAAGTACAGGAGAGTTAGTGGCCGCTTACGCAGTCACAACAGACACTGAAGTCATTGAAACAAATTGTATTAACACTTTGTCAGCTCAAGCAGCAGAGCTCATCGCTCTGACACAAGCCTGTATTCAAGCCAGAAATAAGAAAGTCAACATATACACAGATTCACGTTATGCATTCGGAGTTGTCCATGACTTCGGCATACTGTGGCGAGAGAGAGGTTATTTAACTTCTCACGGTGCCCACATCCAACACGGACCCCTCATTCAAGCTCTATTAGACGCGATTCATCTACCTACTGCAATATCCATTATGAAATGCAAAGCCCATACCAAAGTTACCGATATCATTTCTCAGGGTAATGACCTAGCTGACAGAACAGCTAAACAGACTGCTCAGAACCAGACTCATACAACTGACACGACAAAGACAATAGTTCCGACACCAACACATTGCATGACAGTTAAGGATCCCGCCCTTGATGTAATTGACATACAGACACATGCTACACCAGAAGAAATAAAGAAATGGACTGAATTAGGAGGGATCCAAACGGATCAAGGATGGATGACGAAGGGAAAATCTATATGGTTTCTTCCCGACTCCATGGTTCAAGTCATCATTAACACAATACATAGTCCAGCGCACCTAGGAGAAAAAGCTATGCTAGACAGCATTCAACACATTTGGTTCAACAAACACTTGCGAGCAGCAGCCAAACAGAAAGTACGTACCTGTATGATATGTTGTCAGTTTAATCCAGGTAAAAGCATCCCCGTAGAGCAGGGTGGATTTCAACCTCCCAATCATGCTTTTGAAGTCCTCCAGATGGATTATATCCAGATGGAACGATGTCGAGGATTCAAATATGTTCTCGTAGTTGTCTGTGCTCTTTCCCGTTGGACAGAAGCCTACCCGGTTTCAGATTACACTGCCCCGACTACTGCCAAACAGCTAGTTCGAGAATTCTTCCCACGGTACGGTTTACCACGTGTTGTATACTCAGATAACGGCCAACCATTCTCATCCGAACTAATGAAACACGTTTCACTTCTGTTAGGTTACCAATGGAAATTCCACTGTGTCCGACATCCCGAGGCAGCAGGTCTCGTGGAACGTCATAATCAAACTCTGAAAATTAGATTGTCCAAAATATGTAGAGAAAAAGGTGTCGATTGGATAGTAGCCTTACCAGTTGCGCTCTTTTACATGAGAATGGTAGCACATTCTCGAACAGGGCTATCCCCGTATGAGGTGATCTTCGGTAGACCACCAAATATGTGGGGGACGCCTATACCTCGTAAAATCACTGATGTTGACTGTAATATGCTGACAGATTACCTGGCTTCCTTGATGTCTGCACTACAATCTTGTCGTTCACAGGTAGCTGCAGCTTTTCCCGATAACACTGAGGTGAAGCCCCATGACGTGGTTCCAGGGGATCTGGTTCTTGTGAGGAATTTCGACCGGAAGACCCAGTTGGAGCCCAGGTGGAAGTCGCCCAAACTCGTCTTGCTGACAACAAGGACAGCCGTGAAGGTTGAGGGACGTAAAGGGTGGTTGCACTCGAGTCATATCAAGAAATTTTATGGACTACCGTCCAGTGTGAACACTCAGCCCTGCATGCCCTCACAGACAGACTCAAAGCTCCCCTTGGTTGAAAGGTCGGAGAACGAACTCTATAAACTGAAACTAAGGTCTAGCAAGTCAGACAATTTGATTGTTTAAGTCCTCTCCAAGGTGAATCGGTTGAATTTGTCTCTGACATGTATCCTCTAGAACGTAATAGAGAGAAAAATAGACAGATACAGCTTAGAAAACATGCGTACTGTAAATCATTTCGTAGTCATTGCATAGTGACATTATTAATTTTGTTTTTTCTAAGTCTTCTGATCATCATTTCTGGTGTATTGCTACATATGTATTACCCTATTTCTAAGCGTGCTTACAATGTTACTGCTGAACATTCTTTTAGCTAATTACCTCCGCATGAGTTGTCTTATAGATTTGCGCTGCGCAACAACACTTTTATTAGTATGTTACATCATTCCCATCAGACCAGCAATGCTACGAATTGTTGGATATGTGGCCGACTCCCTCCCTATCAGAACTATAAGGGAGTTTTGCCTCTCTTTCCGTATCCGTTCACACACAATGGCTCCTGTGGAGCATGGTTTAGTTTGATTAATTCCCTAGATTCAAATTCAGTAGTTTATCAAGACAACTGGGTATGGGGAAACCTGAACCTAGTTTTGCTTAAGGTCTGCTACCCTAACAAGGAGGGACTTCCCAAAAGAACAGGAACTGATCTAGAAAATGAAGTATATGGATTAGGTAACTTTACACTTAACCTCATGATTCTGAATGTTGAATCCGAAGCTACACCAATCTTGCCCGCTATGTCAGTATTTCCAGTTAAAGGAGAATTATGTGTAAGAAAGAATGGTTCCATACACATGGGCCATAGTAAATGTACCACTGTAATAAAATTCAGTGATCAAGGCAAGTCTACATTTAGAGCTTCCCGTCATTCCTACTTCATATGTGGCCAGACTGCATTTATACGTCTACCTCTAGATTGGGATGGTACCTGTTACATAGCATTCCTTCTGCCACCTGTTTTCCTAGCCCCTCCTGACTATCACAGAAATACCCATTTAGTACACAATAGACAGCAGAGAGATCTCCCGATTGTCGATTACACTGAAACGGCATGGGAGCAATACACAGATTTCAATAAAGGTTTCTTTCCCTATATAGGTACAGTCACTAATAGTAAGCCGATACGTAGATTAACTAGAACCCTTGAAGCAGTAGTGAACGAGACTACTTCCGCCTTAGGCAATTTAACAGAAGAGCAGTCTGCTATGCTGATTGTTGTGCTTCAAAATCGTCTTGTCCTTGACGTCATCCTGGCCGATAGGGGCGGAGCTTGTAGGGTCATCGGATCAAGTTGCTGTGTTTTCATACCAGAAAACTCGCCGTCAGTATATAAAGCCATAACTCGCCTTCATAAGATTATAAGCCAGATACACCAGAGTCCAGGCACCTGGACTTGGTCCGGTTGGTTCTGGAGCGTGTTGTCAGCCTGGGGATGGAGGATCCTATCCTTCCTAGGTATTGGCTTTCTCATACTATTCAGTTGCTGCTTATGTCTACAATGTGGGCCAGCGATTTGTGGTCTGTTTGCCACATCGTGTATCCCGCATCCAAGTTTTCGTTCAAGATCCCGGAAGAAGAAAGAAGAACAAATGATGCTATATGAACAGATCGATGGATTGATGAAGATCGATATCTCCTGAGTGTCCGTAGGGGACAAGGAGGGAATGAGGAAATATGAATTTTATGATAAGTTATGTCCCCTATCGTAGACCCCAACGGCTCCATGTGCATGCTACAAGTACATGTATGTTCCCTCCAGTTCCAGTTATGAAGACGCAAATACATGTGCGTCCACCGTCAACATGTCCTCTTTCAGATCCGCCATGAATGGGTCAGATATTCCATTCCTAAGTATGAAAGGCCACCGACTTTATGTGGTTCACTTTCCACATTTTACAGATTCAGGCGAGTAGGCCCTGAATTCTGCCATCAAGCCTTTTCCTGCCTTCTGCCTCTGAAAGCTCCAGTCCGAGCCCGCATCTGTATCCATGAACTTTGTCCTACTCCCTGCGCGGCTAACGGTGCCTGATCCAGCCTGTTGCCTGCCAAAAACTGTATTTCACCTTCAAGATTATCTGCTCCGCTCCTCATCCGATGCATTCCTGTCTAGTAGTTTAGGTAAACATTCTTCCAGCTACCGAGCAAAGGGCCAGGCCTCACTGTCCTCATGCAAGTAATTCATAGCCCCTGTTACCATGGAAGATTCCTGCCCCCTCGCATCTCATGTAGACACTTAGACGCTTGTACACGCACTAACAGTCAGTATAGAATAGATTCCGTCCGAGAGACCTTTCCTTTTGGATAATACAGTTCTTTAAACATAAGATATTAGATATGATTTGGGATTAGGTTGACATGACCCCTCAGACTTCTGTCTCCACATGTAGAGCTAAATGTCAAGTCCCCTTCACCCTCTAGTTGCACGTCAATCACACGTCATGCGGCTGCGCGCGCATCTCTGCCAAATATTTCTGCTGACATTGCAGGATTCTCTTATGGATCCACCCACTTGTGACATCATGTTTAATGACGTTTCTAGTTACGCCTATATGTACGCCTTTTTCTATTACGTATGTGTATCATTATCTGTATTATCAGCTGTTACGCCTCCTGCATCTGTCTTAATGTAATACTTTTCATATAAATATCTTTACTTGTCAATAATGTATTGCCTTCCCTTCCTGAACCTTCGTGGTGATGGAATTTGAAGCCTACAGTTCGAACTGTAATTCCTTTGTAGAGGAATAAAGCCTTTCAGAACCTCTAATACCACGGATTCTGCCTCTTATTTTTACTGAGTTATTCTTACTAGACTTTACCGCATAAAAAATAGTACCGGTAATGAAATATTTACCACAACCCGCAACAAATAGGCCTTCTTTAATGCCTTCTGGTATCGATAGGTAAGCTGTAATAATAATGATATTTGAGCTTGCGTCGTCTAAGCAGCATTCAAAGTCTCTCCTCTTATTATAAACCAACTTAGAGAGAAGGCTATCCTGATTAATCGGAGTCCAGTGCAGGGAATAGACGTTGGTCCTTGCAAGCTCAACCTCACTTATTTGTTTGTGTATACTACTTTTTATTTAAGAAGTTCTATATAGCGCTTACCTGACCCGAGGGTATCGGAGCGCTTTACATCAGTTACAATGCAGAAAATCACATAATACAATAATGCGGAAAGTCACATAATAATCATTGGTGGAGAGTTCTAATTCATAGCCTTGCTGACACAGCGTCGAAGCGGTGTGAGGTGTCTGCTTCAGCGCTCCGACTGCTCCTATTGGTTCACTATGGAACGGTCGAGGAACAGGACTTTGAGCTGATTTTTTAAATTTGCAAAAGAGGGAATAGTTCTGATGTGGGGGGGGAATAGAGTTCCAGACTTTGGGCACGTTCCTGGCGAAGGACCGTGCCGCGGTTTTTTGTTTTCATGTTTTCAGCGGGATGAGTAGGAGGGTGTTCGAGCGTCTGAGGTTCCTGGTCTGACCGGCTTTTTTGAGTTTGGCAGCCAGATATTCAGATTTGTCGGTGTGCAAGGCTTTGTGTGTGAGGCAGGCTGTTCTGCAGCTCGCCCGTATTTCGACTGGGAGCCACTTAAGTTCTCTGAGTGCAGGTGAAATGTGACCAAATTTCTTGATTACGGTGACCATTCTGGCTGCCGCGTTGAAAGTTGTTTTGAGGGGAGCAAGATGTGATTTAGCTATTCCTGAGAGGACTGCATTCCCATAGTCTAGTCTTGACAGCACCAATGCTTGGGTGGCTAGTTTGAGATCTTTGGACGGGATAAAAGGTTTTATTTTGTACAGTAGCTTCAGATTAAGGGAGGCGCTCTTAGCGGAGTTCTTATTGTGTTTGGTCATGTCCAATTTCGGTTCCAGCGTGATACCTAGTTATTTAACGAGTTGACCAGGGTGAGGTTCCCGTTGAGCACATCTATAGCTTTTAGCAATTCAGCAATTTGGGGGGGGGTTCTCTTCTTTGTTCTATATGAGGAGTAATTCGGTTTTTTCAGGATTCAGTTTTAAGTGGTTACTTGACAACCAGTGTTGGACTGCCCTCATTATGTCATTGAGTCTTTGAATGTCCTTGATGGAGGTGGTTTCCAAGTAAATCTGAGTATAGGTGGAAGGGAATGTTAGCTTAATTGAGAAGGGTGGTGGAGGGTTCCATGTAAATGTTGAAAAGTTGCATGGAGAGCACTGAACCTTGAGGGACTCCCCTACTGACTGGGTGAAGGTCAGACGCAAAGTTTTTTATTTTGATTCTCTGGGTGCGGTTGTGTAGGAAGGAGGAGAACCATTGGAGGACCACCTCATCAAGTCCGGCCCTTTCTTGGAGAACCTTAATGAGAAGTTTGTGATCTACCGTGTCGAATGCTGCTGATAGGTCTAGAAGAATGAGGAGACAGCATTGATCTGAATCAAGTGATTTGTGGATATCGTCGATGATGTTGAGGATCGTGGTTTCAGTGCTGCAGCCTTTCCTGAAGCCAGACTGATGGGAGTCAAGGAGGTTGATACTGTCCATGTGTTGAGTTAATTGTAGGAGTACGCATCTTTCTAAGATTTTGGATAGAAGAGGAAGGTTAGAGACAGGTCTAAAGTTACTCAAATCCTTTATATCAAGGCCGGGTATTTTCAGCAGTGGCGTGACTTGTCCCATTTTAAGGCAGTCTGGAACGACTCCGCTTTTTAATGAGCTGTTTATGATCTTGCACCAGAGTGGGGCTAGGGAGAGTTTCAGCTTTTTGGTCATTTGGGCGGGTATAGGGTCTAGGACGTGAGATGAGGGATTTTTTTTTTTATTTCAGGGCGGCTAGCTGATCAAGCATGTCCACCATATTTGAGTTGTAGAGCGAGGTGAGTTCAGTTGTGGAGAGGTGATCATTGGCGCTGGGGGGAGCGAGCTTATCCTTTCCTCCAGGACGCCAAGAGGAATATGGGTGATATTTCTAGTCTATTTGGGTGGGTCTTGCACAGGTGTGTCTGCTACAATTCTGTCTCACTCAGATATTGGCCAAATGGTAAATTTTCCCTGAGGTGCCTTGGGTGGAAGCTGTCGAAGAGGAGCAGCCAATTCTTTGCTGTAGGTTTTACGTGGGTGGTTGTCCTCAGGGTCCCCCCATCTGGGATGATGTTTAAGTCCAGGAAAAACAAATCTGTTTTAGGCAGAGTTTCTGTAAGTTTCAGAAAGGCATTTAGTCTGTTTAGCCATTTTAAGAAATTCAAAGCACCGGTTTCATTGCCCTGCCATACGACTAACACATCATCAATGTATCGCTTCCACATATTTATGTGCGCGAGGTATGGGTTGTGCGGGCATAGGATTGTATATTTATCAAGATGGTGAACATTGAGACTAGCTATGCTCGGCATTAAGGTTTTGCCCATGAAGGTCCTGTGTATTTGCAAGTATAGAGTTTCCTTGAATCTGAAAAAATTAGAGTTTTGGGCCCATTTTCAGTATTCCATAACCACATTTCTCGGGGTCTGATGTTCCCAATCTTACTCGAATAATACATCCTCAATTATGTTGATGGTCTTGATATTTAGTAGGCTAGTGCTCAGACCTTTAATGTCTAAACCCATCAAAAGTTGTTTGTTGGGGGTCAAAGGTTATGTTTTACAGTAGTCTCAATACATGTTTGGTGTCTTTCAGATAGGTCTCTGTCTTTTGTACGATTTGTCTTAGAAAAGCGTCTGCAAACTTGGATAAGGGGTTCAGCTTATCCCAGACAGAAAAGGTTGCCCTGTTTTTTTTCCTCCCAGATGATTATGTATATTTGGGATTGCATAGAAGAAAGGTGTGAATGGAGACTTATTGACTAGGAAATCACTTTCTTTCCGGGATATCCAGTTGTGTACCAGTGCATCCTCTGTCATACTCACTATGTGTGCACTTTGTGATTCGGTTGGGTCATCTATTAGTGATTCATACTTCCTAGTGTTGTTAAGTAGACTGAGGCATTCAATCCGGTATGCCTCTCTCTGTATGACCACTGCCCCTCCTTTGTCAGCGGGTTTTATCACCTATGTTTTGTCTTTTATAGTTAGCTTATGTTCCTTAGTGGTGTTGTGGAATGTTCTCAAAGAATCAGGATTTATTTCCCCTATCTCTCTCAGGACAGCTTTTTCAAAGGCCAGTATTTTTACTGGGATTGCTGTGACTGGTGGGGTAAAAGATGATTTTATTCTCAAACCTGTATAGCCTTGTGGGTCCATTTCCATGGGGTTGTCTGCGAAATAAGAACTCAGCGAGTTTTCTGATGTACTCATTACTTTCACAGCTCAATTTGAATTTATCAAGGTTGACTGTGGAGACAAAAAACAGGCCTTTCTCAAGTATCTGTACCTGTGGTAGGGTGAGAGTTCGTCCTGTAAGGTTCACAATCAGGCTGGTTGACCACTGGGACCTGTTTGGTTGTTGCTTTAGCTAGTCATGCTCCTAGTTGATACTCCAATTTTTTCCTGTTTTGGGGCTCACTGGATTTAGGTTCTCTTTCTCGTCCTGCCTCTGTCGTCCTTGGCGTGTCCCTAAAAAAGGCCTGTGCTGGGTTTTTGGTAATTCACAAAAGGGGCAGTCTGTGTGTCCCAGTTGTTAAATTGGGGTGGTTGCATATGAGGTGGGGATTGCGGGCTGTAGTACAATGGTACTGGATATGTTGCCAGGCCTTGATATGGTCCCCAACCTCTACCTTGGCCTTATTCAAAAAGCCTCCTGTTATTCCTTCTTCCTCTGAAGGTGCCCTTGGTTCCAGTGCTAGAACCTAAACTTTTCGATCCAGTGTCTGATACATCACTGTCAGTATTATACCCCGGGTTTCTTCCTGAGGGAATATAATCTTCCCTAATATATGGGTAAACTCGTTCATGGCTGAATTTGCTGGTATGTTTCTTATGTTTCTGAAACTTACTTTATTTCAGAGATACTTCAGATTCATTCAGATTTTGATTTATTTCTTTGAGTCTTTTCTTGAGGGTGGTGACTGATTGGTAAGTTTATAAATGAATCTCAATTGTTTGCGTGTTTCTGTTTTTATAATTAGGATTAACCACTCTCTCATGCAGTGCCAGGAGATGAGAGACCAGTCTTTCTTGAATTTTTTGTTGTGTTAAATGAAGGGCTTACTTCTCAACACAATTAAGCTCTGGGAGTCTGCCTTTGCTTGTAAATATTCAGTCATCATGATGCCCTATATCATTTTTTTTTATAATACACTCGAGAGCCCAGATAAAATAAAAGAAATGACTACACAGAATCTTTTTAGAAATCGGATAAAATTGTGCGCTATGGGGCCTGAGGGTATATGGAAAAATTATCTCCATATTACCAGAAAAAAGTACTCAAAAACGACGTGAGAAGGAAGTGTACTACTTACATGAGTCCCAGCCAGGCGCTATAATGTAAGACAAAGCAGCAGTTTAGAAAACATATGTTAACATTTTTAGCAGTTGTTAGTTTGCATGAGGTGCATTTTAGTACTTACCCTATCTGAGAAGGGTAACGATGTACAATTGAGGGAAAGGGTTAAAGCTGGCTGACTGCATAACGCTGCAAAATAAAAGTATAATGTGATGGTCAGGAATGAGTGAGACAAGATGTGGTAAATATGTATATGACCCACCCACACTACTTGCCAAGTGAAGGTTAGCAGCGTCTGAAATATGCTGACTGTAAAAAGGCGTTCTCCTGATAAGAGCTTATTTCTGCCTCGCAGTTGCTGGATCAACCAAGTTTCCTCTTACAGAGCCCTACCTGTATGATGACAGGGTATCGGGCACAAGTGAAATGGGAGTCGCATCCTCGTAGCGAGCAAACTGCTGAGGTCGGTTTCTTCTTCTTCAGTGACAGAAGAGCCGGGCGCGTCTTCCACCCTCTGCTATATCGTGGAAGAGCACATCTCGGCAACGTGTCTTTAGACAAAATAGGGAGGGACGAGAGTGAAAATCCTGGATTTTGGGAATCACTGAGGGGGTCTGTATCGAAAAGCTGGCTATATGGCGACATGATCCACCAAAGCCAAGATATACTTGTTTCCTGACTGTGAAGGGGTTCAAATCAACCAGTTTGGTCTATTCCACACATGCTCAAATGGACACCTACAACTGGTAGACGCACTGATGGTGCTTAGTCCTCCCTCCTGTCTTACACACATCTGGCAAGCAAGACTTGTTCTACAGAATCTGTGTCTGCACATCCCTGGACAGTAGAAAAGATGATCCAACCTATCCTGGGTTATTATAAACCCCACGTGTTCAGCTAAGGGCAGTTCATAGGCCATGACAACAGGACGACTGGCTCACTATAAAGTAAAAAGAACAGATAACATTCACTCCAGTCACAGATCTTTTTTTTGCTCACCATACCAACCCAGTTTGAACCCAGCCATATGCAAATCAGTTTTGACCCTGCACGTCATGGTAACAGTCCAGCCTGAACTGTCAGGCCAGGTCCTCCCGGGACCGGAAACGAGCATCCTGGGACCAGATCCGGGGTATCACCCCTCATCAGCCAGGCCAGCTAAAATCCAGTGCCACAGTCAGAATGGGACCCACATCTGGGCAGGAGGAGCTGGGTCAAGGCTGATTTGCATATGGTGGATCCAGACTCCGGTGGCAAAGTGAGCAAAAGAATGGTGGATTCAACCCAGATCTCTTGACTTGGAGTGAGTGGTTGAAAAGTTTCAGCTTTTAAAGTAGGTCATCCTCCCGGCCAACATAGTGTTTCCCGACCACTCCTTTCCTGACCTGTTCCAACAAGCGTAGGGCACTCCTCCTGTGCCATGTGGAAATCTTTCCAGGTAGACCCTCTAGCAGCTGCCACACCTTGCAGCTCTGGAAACGACCAAAACTCCTGCACCTTGTCTGCTTCAGGAGCCTCATCCTCCCCTCTGCAGAAGCAATGACCTCCGTGGCCGTTGCCCTCCTGAAGTCTGCCCTTTCCTGCAAACTACCTTTTCCTGGTCCCATTAAGAGACTGATGAGCGGGGGGCGTGGCTTGCCTAGCTGCGGAATGGCCGCCATCTGAGCGAGCTCCGCCGGAATAAGATCCTGGACATAATCCTGCACTCTTGGGCACGCTGTGGCCGCCGAGATCTGTGGCACCGACAGCGCAGTTGACTGGACACAGGCAGGTGGAATTTTGGCAGCCGGGGGCTCTGGCGGAGGAGATACGGCCCTAAGGCGCCCGCAGCGGTGAGGAGCCTGCCGCGGCCGTGACCTGAGGCTGCGCTGTGAAAATTGAGACCGGGGCGCCCGCGTGGCGGAAGGCCCGGCTTCTCTGGCTGGCAGATCGCTGGGGACCTGGAAATTGGCTGCGACGGAAAACGGACGGCTGCTGGTGCCGCGAATGCCTGCCCAAAGCTGAGCTGCCGAATGTGGGAAGATTTGAGGCAGCAGATTGGCGCTCGGAGAGGTGAGCGTCCAGAGAGGTGGAAGTGGAGTAAGGCCTCAGCTGGGAGGAGGCCCGGAGGAGTAGAAGACCGCGTGCATCGTTGCCCGGTGCCCTGGGGCGTCACGAAGAGAGGCAGCAGTCCGTAAATGTACAGCGGGGAGGCCCGCGTGATGTCAGGCTGGCGAGGCGAGACGAGTGACCGCAGATGCTGCGAGGTGCTAGCTGGAAAAGACGCGCACTGGAAGACGGCGTGAGCTTACAGAAGGTGCGCGGCGGCGGATAGGTAATGCGCTGCGGGGTTATGAGCCTGCACCGATGCACCCGTGGCTCGGAGAGGAGGTGAGCTGAGACCCGTGGGTGCGAGAAGTGCCGAGCAGTCGGGGGCATCGTCTGGGAGCCTGCCTGAGAGTGACAATTGTGCAGGGTGATTGCTGGCGAGCTGCTGGAACTGAGGAGTGTCAACCAAGAGGAGGTGAGCGGAGGGCTGAAGCGGTGAGAGACCGGCGGACTGCCAGCACATGTGAGGGGCTGCTGCTCTGACCCCGGGGCACGATCGGACGTTGGTCCCCCTCGCTTTTGCCTTGACACCTGGCCGGCGCCCCCCGAGTGAATTTGTGGCGGGGAGAGTGAGGCCTTACTCATCGACTGGGAGGGCCGCCCCCTGGCTGGCGATTTGAACTCTGAATCCACGGCTGCTGCCATGGGGAAGCACGACACCAAACAATCGAAGATCACCTTCGACAGTAAGCAGACAACGCGGCAGGTGGACACAGGTACGGAGGTGCAGGCGGAGGGAAGGCCGGACCAGGTGGCGGAGGATCAAGGGGAGGACCGGAGGACCTGAGGACCCTAATGCTGGAAATGAGGTCCAGCCTCCGCAATATCGACACCAAACTAGACACCCTTACCACGCAGCTCGAGTCGGTCAGGGCGCAGGTTAACACCCACGAAACGCGCCTAGACTCGCTGGACGGACGAGCTGCGGACTTCCATGAATTTCAGGTCGAGACTAAGGAACAGCTCTTACACATGGACAGGCTGCTGAACGTCATCAGGGCGAAGAATGATGATTTAGAGGCCCGTTCGCGGCGAAGCAACCTCCGAGTCACGGGGATCCCGGAGACGACCGCCATCTCCAAAATGGAGACGTATATTACCGACCTTCTACACGAGCTTTTCAATCCGCACCTTTCCGCGGTTTTTGTGGTGGAGAGGGCACATAGGTCACTAGGCCAAAAGCCGCCAGTTGGGGCGCCTCCGAGGCCCATTATTGCCAAGCTCCTTAACTATCAGGACAGAGACATTATCCTAAGACTGGCGAGAGAGAGGGGAAAGATCACGCATCAGGGAAATGCGATTTCCTTTTACCCAGACTTTACCCCAGCAGTGCAAGCGGCACGAAGGGAGTTCGCACCAGCCAAGAGACTTCTCCTTCAGGCGCAGATCCCGTATTCGCTGCTATACCCGGCGAAGCTCAAGGTGTCGTTTGAAGGCACCACACACTTCTTCGCGGATGCAAAAGCGGCGATGAAGTTTGCCAAACATGTGGGCGGAAAGAGGCAAAAACGGCAGACGGGTGGAGCGGAGATGGTGGCTGGAAACCTAAGTGACAATGACTGATATGGGTATCGTATTAACGAGAAATGCTTAAACTGCCCCTGCCGATTGTTAACAGTAGTGCCGACGATCTGGGAACGACAGTTCTCTGTCCAATAGGCCCTTGCCGTGCTGCCATGCACCCCTGTGTTTCTTTTAACTCATCTATCCTTTTTAAGTATATATGATCTCGAGCGGGCCGGGTTGCCTGCAGATTTTCTGGCCACCCTGTTCTAACCGGGGTAAGAAGCTGGCTTTGACACGTCCCCATGGGAAGGTTCCCAACTCTGTTGAAAGTTCTGATTCTAGGGTGGGAAATACACGACCTGTTTGGGGGGTTGGAGTGGGCGGGGGGTGGATGGCGGGATGTTTTTTGGTTTGTTATTAGTTCCAGCTTACATGTAACTTGCTCTGAGGTCGCTCTTATGTACAAGGAAATGTGGATACCTATAGATGTATTGTTTTGTCATAGATATGACCCAAAAACTATCTGATATCTTGAACTGTGTAACATGGAATGTGCGGGGTCTGAATGATTGTAGAAAGGCCAGGCTAGTGCATGCTTATTTAGTCCGTCACAATGTGGACATCTGCCTCCTCCAGGAGACACATCTGGGTTCCTCCTCGTCTACCCGACTACGCCATGCACGGTGGGGCCAGGTGTACTCTGCTACCTACTCCACATACGCCCGAGGGGTGGCCATTTTAGTTCGACGTGGGTTGGACTGGCGGGAAGACCTGACACACTGCGACCCTGAGGGACGATATGTTTTAATCCGGGGACATCTATGTGGCCTATGGGTAACAATTGTGGCCGTCTACGGCCCGAATGTGGACTCCCCGGGGTTCTTTCAGGACGTCTGGGCGAGGGTGCGGGGGGCCGGATGCAACACCATTCTCTGGGGGGGGGGGGAGATTTTAATGCTGTACTAGATGACTCACTAGACAGACAGGGTGCCGTCCGCTGCCTACACCCTGCGGCGGGTGCTGCTCTGGGGGCGATTGTCGAGGAGGAGGACCTGGTTGATGTGTGGAGGGCTAGACATGGGGAGCTGAGGGAGGGTACCGGCATCACTGACCACCGATGTGCCTAGTCCCGGTTAGATTATTGGCTCCTATCTAGAGACGCAGCTCTGTGGACAGTGGAGGTCGAGCACATGCCGCGCTCGCTATCGGACTATGCGCCCTGCATGCTGAAACTGTCGCTACCTGGTCTGCCCCCGCGGGGATTCTCATGGCGCCTGCCGAGGCACGCGCTGCTAGGCGAGGTGTTCAAGGAAGAGATACGGGAGGACATTGTTAGTTACTTTGCGCTGAACACGGGCTCGGTGGACACTGAGGCATCCCTGTGGGAGGCCTTTAAAGTGGTGATTCGTGTAAAGTGTATTGCGCGTCAAGCAGGGGTGCTGAAGGCTATAAGGGGTACGCTCGCATCGTTGGAAGCAGACATTAAAGATCTGGAGGGCAGCTTCTATGCCGAGAACACCCCAGACATTCTGGGCTTACTGAAGACTAAGCTACTAGATTATAATGCGGAGGCGCAGCGGGAAGTTAAGTTTCTGGGTAGGAACGCGGAGGCCAGGAGATACGGGGAGGGAGATAGGCTGGGGCGCACTCTGGCGAATATGATCAGGCCGACCAGATCTGCGACGTTTGTTCATGAGCTGCGCTCGAAAACCGGGGACATGATCAGGGGACAGGAGGACATACTGCATGCCTTCTCAGGCTTCTACTCTGATTTGTACGCTGCCAAGCAGGGGACCTGCCCGGAAGGGCAGGACTCTTTTCTAGAACCCATAGCACTGGTTCAATAATAAACATAGAGAATATATGGACCTCCCGATCACGGCCGCGGATGTGGGCCAGGTGATCAAAAGTAAGCCCCTTGATAAGGCCCCTGGCCCAGACGGCCTGACAAAGGCCTTTTACAAGGCATATGCGGAGGAGCTGGCCCCACGGCTGTTGGCAGTGTATGAGGAGGCTTTGCAGGTGGGAATGCTTCCCAAAACGATGCGTGAAGCGTCGATTATTACCCTGTTAAAACCGGACAAACCAAAAGAAGAGATGGACTCTTACAGGCCTCTCTCCTTAATAAATGTGGATGTGAAAATACTAGCCAAACTACTTGCCAATAGAATACAACCGATGCTGCCCCTGATAGCATTGCCGGACCAGTCTGGATTTATCCTGGGGCGGTCCATGTCCCATAATCTCCGTACGATCTTCTCCATTCTGCATTACTTGCATCCGGATGTGCATGCTGCGGTGGTATTCTTGGATGCCACCAAAGCGTTTGATACTCTGGAATGGCCATGTTAGACCTGTCAGCCCTTTGGGTGGTCCCTCCTCATCATTATTTATTTTGTCCCACTTTTGCCTCAAACCCTGTTTGAATTTTTCCTTTTTGGGAACCACCAGATTTTTTCGTGTTGCTGCAGATTCAGGGAGCCATTTTAGCTACCCCTGAAACTTCTGTCTGAGGGCCTGGAGCACAAAATGGTGGCCACCTGTGACATCACCAGCATCCACTGGAACCTGCTAGCACCTTCCAGAACATTCCAGAACCCTGTGACAGTTGGAGGCGGTTTAGAATGTTGGGAAGCTAAGACAGAGAATTGGCAGTTGGAGCTGGCAGTTGGCACCTGACTGGTGAAGAGTGAGCAGCAGAAACCTGAAGGAGGAAGGAGTGAGGCAGCAGGGGTGGAAACTTGTGCCTGGAGTGGGGTCCATAAACCCACCCTTGATACTAGTCCCTACTGACTGAGCCCAGCCTGGAGCCCTGTGTGGGAAGAAGCAAGAAAAACCATCCTAAGGACCTGGACAGCAGGAACAGGCCTTAGAAACAGAGAACAGCAAGATCCTGACCTGGAAACTGGTTTCCCTGGAGTCCGACGTCGAGTAGCCTGAGACCGGGAGCCCGAGGTGGAGAAGCGGCGCCGACTGGAAAGCGGACGTCGTACCCGGAGCCGCCAGAGGTCGAGAGAGGGCGCCGTCAGAGGTCGTGAGGAATACCAGAGGTCGAGGAGGAAGTCACCCGAGGTCGAGTGAGCGGCGTCATCGGAGGAGTGAAGTCAGCCCTCCGGAGTCGTCGGAGACCGAGGTGAGGTGTACCGGAGGTCGGGAGTGGAGGTCGCACTCCGGAGTCGCCGGAAACCTAAGGAGAGGAGCACCGGAGGTCGGGAGTGAGGATCGCACTCCGGAGCCGCCGGAAGTCGACATCGAGTCAAGGCCGGCCGACGTCATCGAATCCGAGGTCGCCATCGGACCGGAGCCGCCCGAAGTCGACATCGAGTAAAGACTGCCCGACGCCATCGAATCGGAGGTCGAGATCGAGCCGAGGCCGCCGACATCGATCCGGAACCGCCTACCGGCGTCGTCAGGAACTGACATTGTGCCGAGGCCGCCGACATCGAACCGGAACCGCCTCACGGCGTCGACACGACTCCAGCGGTGTCGGAGCATCAGAAAAAGGGCAGTAAGTGGAGTAGAGGGCGCCTAAGGCCCTGTGGAGACCTGAGAGACTGCTCTAAGGGGCTAGGGAGGTGCTGGAACTAACCTGACTGTGCCAGGGGTGAGCTTGGACTAATCTAGAGAGGTTGTGTGGAGAGAGAGAGCCAGGTCTCTGGTATTCCCCCCTTGATCTACCTCAGTTTAGGCCTCAGCCTTGTCCAAGCCAGGGAGTAGACACCCTCAAGCCTTCCACATCCCCACAAGCTGTGCCTGGGCCAAATCAGCCCTTAGGAATTCAAATGTGATCTGATTCTATGAGTGTCACTGTCAGCTTTTAAGTATTTATTAGGGGCACTGTATTTATTGTATTTAACCTATTTATTGCTTCACTGTATTTATTGGTCCACAGTATTTATTGATGCACAATATTTATTGGTTTACAGTATTTATTGCCTCAAAATATTTAATTGCCTGTATGTACTGCACTTATATTTATACCTTCCTTATTTATGATCACCCCTATTTATTGAATCATTAAGCCAGTATTTATTTGAACTGCACTATTTAAAAAGTTTGTATATTGTGATTGTTATTTATCTATCCAATCAGCAACTAAGAGAAAAAGAAGATAAAGAAAGATATTTTCATAATTTTTACGGTGTAGAGTCGTTTTTGGAACGGATGCACGCATGGTTATTGTTTGGGTATGTCGTATGCTTAGCACGGAGCCTGATTCCTGACCACTCGAGCCAAGCTACCACAGTGTGTCCGGAAGAACACCACCACCCTTCCAGTGTGGGAGTGGTTTTCCAACAGGCCATATCTGTTTGCAATACTGACTCGTATGGGTTTTAGCCAGCTATTAATGAACAAAATCCGCCTACTGTATACTATGTCCTGTGCCAGAGTTAGAGTGAATGGTATGATATCGGACCCGTTTCCGATCTCGCGTGGTACGCGCCAGGGATGCCCACTGTCCCCGCTCCTCTTCGCCATTGCGATGGAGCCGCTAGCGGCTCGCATTCGGCAGCATCACACGGCGCGTGGAATTGGGCTCAGCGCGCGAAGTCTGTTGATATCATTATATGCAGACGACGTAACGCTTTATCTTACTAAGCCCGAAGAGAATTTGGACGTAGTACTGCGAGAATTCATCCGGTTTGAAGGGCTGGCCGGTATATCGATAAATTGGTCCAAATCGGTGGTCTTCCCATTGACGGAGAGTACCCCGAGGAAGATGTCGGAATACCCTATAAGGTGGGAAATGGATGCGGTTAAATATCTTGGCATCTGGGTGAGTCGAGTGCCTCAGGAACTTTAGACTCTTAATTTTGGGAGGGCAGTCGCGTGGCTGGAGGAAAAGATAAAGATATGGGGGCGGCTGCCCCTGTCGCCTACAGGTAGGATAGCCCTGGTCAAAATGGTGGTTCTGCCTAAATTTTTATATTTATTTGCGAATATACCAATCCCTTTGACGTCGCAGTTTTTCGCCACACTGCGATCACACCTGATTGAGTTGGTGTGGGCTGGTGGCCAGGCGCGCGCATCCTGGGACGTGCTGACGCTGCCGCTGGCACAGGGTGGGCTGGGAGCGCCTGATATGCGGCTATACGTTTTGTGCGCACAGGCTCAATACTTTTGGGTGCACCCGACGCCCTTCCAACCGTATGTGGCTGGGGAACAGGACACTGTAGCGCCGGTCCCGCTCAGGGTGGCCATATGTGCGAGGGCGCGCCGCCCCCGAGGGGATGTGGACACTGCGGAGATGCTGCGCTGGGTCTGGGCGGAGCTTAGAGACAGGGCGGGTGTGCCAAAACTGTACGCCCCGTCTTTGTCCCTGGAACGCAACCCACTATTGCCCTGTGTCGGAGACGGAGCTAGCCCGCAACTGCTGCGGAGTTTACACCTACGTACGTTCGCGGATCTCTTCCCGGATGATACGTTCATGCAGCCGCCGGTGGCAACAGAGAGACAGGCGGAGAATTTTTCTGAGTTGTTCTTATACCACAAGCTGCGGGAGACATGCCGGGCGTTAAGCGAGGACTTTCCGGCGGCCCCCCCGGTGTTCAGGGCGCTGGAGGGTGTTGTGGGTTCCCCGTCTCCTCAGAGATTAGTCACTAGACTCTATAAGTCCATGCAGAGTGACGCGCCGGTGGTGCGACCTCAGTCCCTCCAGCACTGGAACGAGGAGCTTAGCTCTCCCCTGTCGGAGAAGCAATGGACCTTCTGCTGTGGGCAGCTAGCTGAGCTCTCCCCAAACTATAAACTGAGGCTCATACATTTCAAGTATTTGCACAGATTCTACAGAACACCGATTGCATTACATAAAATGGACTTAAGGGAGGGTGTCGGTTGTTGGAGGTGCGGGGGTGAACCTGCCTCGTTTTTGCATATGGCGTGGTCCTGTCCCAGGCTCATGGAGTTTTGGTCCCGGGTGTTCGAGATAACCAACCAGATATTGGGTGGAGTTGATGCTCCTTCCCCTGAGGTGGGGATACTGGGATATGTCAAGAACACGCCCCCTAAGGAACGTAAACTGCATGCCATGCTTCTTCTGTTTGCTAAAAGGCAGGTGGCGATGCACTGGGGTAGAAGTCGGGTGCCCCCGGTGAAGGGATGGCTGGCAGATGTAGCTTATGGGCATGGGCAGCTGAGCGTGTTCTGGGATCTGATGCCATTCACCTCCCGTCCGCGTGACATCTGGGAACCATTTGTGCGGTGGACTCAGGAGCAACGAGAGATAGAGGCTCCGCTGGATGAATGAATGTGGGGGGTCCGGTATATGCCCCGAGGGTGGGGGAGATGGGAGGATGGAGTGCCTGGATAAGAAGGGAGATACTCTGGGCGATTACTTGATTAGGGGTCACCCAACTGACATTGGGAGGGTCTGGGCCCGACAATGTATAGTACTGGATGGAGGTAGTAACAAACCTGGTCTGGCTATGTGCGGATGGACTCTTCAAATGCTGGTCGACCACGATGTCAGGGACACCAAAGATCTGGTTGTATATGGGCGACTACATGGGCAAGTACCACAGATTTAATGAGAATGTAATATTGCTGGCTTTTGTTGTTGGTTATTGTTTGTAAGTTGCATCAACTTCAATAAAATCTCCCAAAAAAAAAAAAAGACTGATGAGCAACCTCTGTTCTGGTCAACACAGCTGGTGTGCTCCAAGCTAGAAAGGCGTCTGCTCCTGGCACTGGCGCCAATCCAGGGATAATCAAATCATTGTACAAGAGACATCCAGTACCTTGCTTTTCCTTTACCTAGACATCAACCATGGCCACTTTACCGTTGAGCTCAGCCTCAACCCTGGCAATCGGCTACTTCATGCCCACTAAACTGGCTACTAAATCTGTATCCTTGGTCCCACATGTGAAACACTTAGCAGATCGGGTGTCAATGAGTTCCTCACACGAGGTCCTGCTGTAGCTGGTGGTAGGGGCTGGGGTTTATGCTGCTACCATGGTTCTGCGTAATTCCTGGTAAAGGCAGTTGCTTTTCACCACTATGAGCATAGTGATTTAGGCCCCCCTCTCGGTCAAAAAAGACCGCAGTCCATGAGACAGTCCTACGTCTTGGTGCGCACGCATGATCTGTTCTCCCCTGACGGCAAAATCAACATCAGGGATCATTACAGTTGGGGCATTCACGGCAGGGGTGCATGTCCATCACCATGCAAGAAACTTTTCTGTTTTATCATTAGCTGTTCCGAAATTGTAACACCAAACTCCCTATAATATAGTTCAAGCCCTTTGCCTTGAGCAAAATGCTGCTCTGGCAAACAGCAAAACTGACGTCGTCTCGAACGACTGCGGGAAAGAACACCTATCCCTTGAGTCAGCCAAACAAATGTGAAGGTCCTTAGTGGCACAGGTTTATGGGTGGGGCGACAAAAATGGTAAGTGGCTTCTTTGGTTGGCATCCTGCCCTGTCGCTAATAGGATAGTTCCAGAGATTCTGGACCCAGAAGGGTACACACACCGTACCCCCACAGCTACCGCACAGGCCTTCACATGCTACTACACATCCTTCTATTCATTAGAACACCATCCAGATCCGGAGTCCTGGCACCAGTTCTTACAGGACGTTCCCTTCCATGACTGACCGATCCAGAGGCACAACGATTAGACCAGCCCATCACACTAGAAGAGTTTGAAGAGTCGGTCCCGTGTATCGCGTCCGGGAAGACGCCAGGTCCAGACAGCCTCCTGGTGGAATACTATACTGCATTTAGGGAAACCTCAGTGCCACACCTCCATGCCCTCTATAAGGAAGTGATAGAGACAGGCGCCTTCCCACCAGAAATCGACATGGCCAGGGTAGTGGTCATCCCTAAAACGCAACCCACTTCCGTATCATATTCGGACTACCGTCCGATCTCTTTTATCAACACCGAAGTCGAAATATACACTACTATCCTAGTCACACGCCTTAAACCAGTATTTGTCTGCCTAATACACCCCGATCAATGCAGCTTCATCCCTCGCCGCAGTGCAAGGCATTGCTTGTGATGCCTGCACATGGCTCTGACCCATCGCCGTTTCCTTTCTCCATATCTGGCTTTGTTGCTGATCGACTTTAAAAAAGCTTTTGATACGGCTGACTGGTGGTACCTGGGGAGTGTACTAGAAACTGTGGGATTTGGCCCACACTTACAAAAACTGGCACTAGGACTTTACTCTAACCCCTTGGCTCGTGTCCAGATAAGTGGTGCGCTCTCGGAAGTCTTCCCAATTTGTCGGGGAATGAGACAGGCAGTCCATTATTTCCCCTCCTCTTCGCCCTGGAAATAGAACTGCTTGCCCGGCTTGTCTGAGGTGATGCATGTGAGAAGTTGGCCTGATACATGATGTCACTAGTTCTAGTGTACACCCTGTATCAGTCCAAACAACCCTTATGGTGATTGGTTGTAAAGTCAACCTTATAGACCAGCTATCCTAGTGGTAGCATGGACAAGAGCAGTCTTAGGCTAAACTCTGAATGGCATGTGAAGCCAGCTGTTATACCATTTGTAATTCCTTGAATACCAAATGAAAGGACACCACAACAGATATATATAAAAATAGAATGTATTTATTCTAGTCAAACCCTCAGCACTCTTTATGAGATTCGAGGTAAGTACAACAGTCTTATTTAAGCATACATTAAGTCACACAGGTAAGTAATACAGTTAGGCCCTAGGGGCCACGCAAACCATATACTAAGTGGTATAAGAACCACTGTCACGAACACAGGATAGGCCTAGGCCTAGGGAATCGCTGGGGCTACACTATACTACCAAAGGTTAGGAAGTGAGAGGCCCACGGGATTCAGGTGCAGAGTGGAAACACTCACGCGTAATGCGTAAAAGTCGATAGAAATAGTATTTATTAGAAATTAACAGTTTTAGGACACTTCTGGTATAGCTAGGAAGTCAAGAAACTAGACCCTGGGATAGTCAATACCCTTGTGAGCACCGAAATGCTCAAGTTCTAGTCCACGGGCTGCGGGTGCATAGGTGTGAACTTGCGTCAGGTTTCGTCGTTGACTCCTATGGATGCCTGAAGGAAAGTTGCTGACAGGCAGTCAGTGAAGAGTGTCCGGTGGATCCCAAGGATGGGATCAAGAAGGAAGGAACCTGCAAGCAGAAGGGACAGAGTCTAGGTCGCCAGCCAGGACCCGGGAAGGAACCAGGAAGGAACCAGGCGATGTCGTGAAGATGCAGGTGAAGAGGTGAAGCTTGTCGCAGCAGTCACGGGTACCAGGAGGCGTCAAGGACGACCAGGACCAGGAGGTGAGCTGTCTCACGAAGGCTCTTGCTGTCTGCGGCGTCGAAGTCGAGTCAGGACCCAACAAGCCTTGGCAAGCGGAACACACGCAGGATGGAGGACTTGCTTCTGGTGCAGACCAGGAAGGTCTGGGGTGCTTCTCTTTAACAGAGGAGCGGGTGCCAGTCTGGAGGAGCCGGACCAGCAAGTGGAAAACAAAGGTTCGTCGTCGCAGAGGTCACTAGACAACGGGCCAGCAACCGGACAACACGTCGAGCAACTCAGGTGCAGAAGGGCCCCACGCAGAACACGTGAAGTGTGGGGAGCTGGTCTTCTTCGCAGATGGTGCTCGGGATGGGGGCCTCTCAATTCCCCAAGCACAGCCTCGAAGGAGCCTCGGAAGTCGCGCTAGTCAGGTACTAGCCACTTTTCCCAGGTCGCCGGTCCCACGTCCCTCGTCGCCTCCACGGGTCTCAGCTTCGCTGGAGATGTGGATCTGGGTCAGAGGTGTCTGAATGTCTTGGCGCTGGTCAGTCTCTGCAGTCGTCCCTCGTGGGATCAGTCGCAAAGCAAAGCAGCGGTCGCTGGATGGTGCCTGGTTGCCCAGGGTGGTCACTCCTTGGCCACAAGGGAGATTTCTTCAGTCTTCTTCCTGAGGTCGAATGTCGAAGAGTTTCTGTACAAGTTGCAGATTCAGGTTAATCTAATTTAGCAGAGCTCAGCTACCTACTGATCTACTGGGCTAGTGGGCTGGGCTACCTGCAAGGTCCCTCCTATGGGTGGGACCAGGAAGGGGAGTGGCTACACCCCCTTTCCTTTGTCCAGTTTCGGGCCAGAGCTGGGGCTGGAGTGCCCCAGCGCCGGTTTGAACTGGACTATGCATGGGACACCTTGTGTGCCCCAGGCATGTCTCATTCTTTTCAGCCCTCCCTGCCCCAATACACTAAAGTCTGTCTGGGGAGGTGCTAGCACCTCCCCAAGCAGGAAACCTATTGTCCAGGCCTCCCTGGCTGGGAGGGCTCCCAGCTGCAGGAGGTCAGACTCGTGTCTGTGGCAGCAGCATCCATTTTGTGATGCTGAGGCTTTGGTTAGAGTTAAACAGCAAAGTAGGATTTTAACATGTCCCTCCCTCTAGAAGGGGGGAATAATATCCTCATCACCAGAAATGGTATGGGGGTATTATTCCTAAGTGTTAGACACCTTACACGACATGTTTTGATAAAGCCAAACCATAGTTACCATAACCGTTTAAGACTATAATGCACTTTAAGAGTATATGGTAGGCTATATTATAGAACAGCTATAAGAACATGGTTCCGAAAGCTGCAGACAGGCTCAGCTCATGCTAGAGCACCATCTCACATGTTACCAAGCACTCTGCCTCCAGGATTGTTAAGGCCTGCCATAGGAGTGGCTGATAGGTACACATGTGTCTATTTTAAGGGTAGATATAGGTATATTATATCTAAGCAAGGGGTGATTACACGACCTTGCCCCAGCTGAGTGATCAGCCAGTTGTGTCTGATTGGAAGGCCAGACCAGGGGTGGCATAATACATGCTGCAGCCCCTGGGAGGCCTTGGGTACACCTATGCCCTGGGTACCTAGGGTACATTGTACAGGATCCAATAAGGTGACCCTTACCAATTGGGTATGTACCTAGGGTGCATGGAGTCCATTTTAAAGAGAGAGCAGACAGCCTGAGACCCTGAATGGCAGGATCTCGGGTCGAAAAACCAGCTAGACACTAGGCAAAAAGTTGGGGGTAACCATAGTCAGATATCCACCTTCCTACAATGCACAAATGCAGGGATGGCAGTGGCAGGTATCAAACGAGGACCGCATCGCCCTATATGTGGATCCGGCCCCCAATGCCTCTGTATCCTCCAGTTTTTCGGAGCTGCACCAGGCCTGCCTCTAAATCAAGCCGAATCAACTCTGGTACCCCTCCACACGTCACGAGACTGTATGGATTGGCAAACTGATATCCCCATACAATGCCTTACCTCTAAATACCTAGGAATATGGGTGGCACTCCTCCAAGAGCTCACCTGGTCCATTAACATCAGCTCCCTGGTCAAGAGAATGAAGAAGGGCCTTTGTAGGTGGCAATCCCTCCCCCTGAATCCCTTGGGAAAGATAGCCCTTGTTCAAAATGATGGTTCTTCCTCGATTCTTCTACATAATCCAAAACCTCCTGCACCGCCTCCCACAAAGGTGGTTTCAGGAACTAGATTAAATAACCACAGCTTTTCTCTGGGGAAACTCCAGACCATGCATGGCAGGTTACACACTGCCAACGAGCCCCTTACGACAGGGGGATGGGGAGGACAAATCTCATCTTGTATTATATAGCCACCCGCCTCTTGTGATATACGACTGCTTCTCTGGCGGATGGATCGATCTGGCGTATCAATTGGAACTTGACGAGTTGGAGTTCTCCTGGATCCAGATTATGCTTTACGGCTCCCCGGTCCCTAAGGCTCTTCCAGCAGTGACTCCAGCAGCTCTCCTCGCGTGGTGCTCGGCATTACGATTCACACAATGGGCCGCAAAACTCTCACAGCAGACACCCCTATGGCACAGCACCTGGCTGGGGGAGGTGGCAGCACTGGAAGGGTTTCGAAGATGGGATCTGATCAGGATCACACACCTAGGGCATGTCTTGTTGGAGGTCACATATGCTCTTTTCAGGACTTGCAGCACATTTACTGTCTTCATTCCACTCAATTCTACAAGTACCTACAGCTCCGGCATGCCATCACCCTCCATGTCACCGCAGGTACCACGCCTGCAGAATTTATGCCAGTGGAAGCCAAAGTCCTTAAGGGAAATTTAGGGAAAGGTGGGATATCTCAAATGTATCGCTCTCTGGTAAACAACTCTCCCACTGCAGTGGGGTGCTTGAGAGACCGGTGGGAACAATGGCTGGGTCCCCTGGGGGAGGACTACTGAAGAGACACCCTCATGGCCCCTCGAATGATCACTATTTCAGCCAAGCTTCGGTTAATACAAATTTATTACCTGCACTGTGCTTACCTCACCCCCGTCCGATTATACCGTGCAGGCCTTCTCCCAGCCCCCAGGTGCCCAAGATGAGCGACAGAACCCGCAGACCTTTAGCATATGGTTTGGTCCTGTACTACACTCAGTCGCTACTGGACTGCAGTGGCAAGTGAGGTAAGTGCTTCACTGGGGTGGGAAAGCCCCCTGGCCCTAATCTTGGAAGTCCTGGAGGGGTTGGGTAGCTCACGTGCAGGCATAGCATTCTTGGGGGCAGCCACCATGCTGGCCAAAAGAGACATAGCTGCCGCCTGGAAAGACCCCGTCCCCCGACGGTCTCTCGCTGGCGCAGGGGGCTTGACTGGTGTGCCATGCTAGAGAAGCCAGTATATCATGAGAGAGGTTGTCCGGCCAAATACAAGCATGTCTGGGGCAAGTGGCTGGGCCTTGTAATCTGTAATCCCCTTTTGGGCAAATATTACTCTGGGATCCAAGTCATAGTCACGTTAAAAATAGAAAGAATGGGAAATTATTGTTGGGTGATTGAATTTGCACGAAATGCCAAGTGTATCAGAATATTATGTTGTTCAATATCAATAAAGTTGATCCGTATAACATGTTGGCCATAGAAAAAATATGATTATGAGTGTATTCTGATTAAAATTAAAAATAAATGTGTGTTAAACTGATGATTCAACTGAATTATCCTGTGAGTTTATTTGGGCTGGACATCATTTCTCAAACCATGTTGTGTGAGGAAAGAGGATTATTTTTGAAATTACAAGTAACTTTCTTCCATTCATTTATTTCTTTGTAGTGCCTTTGCTACGCTGGAAGAAGAAGCTTGTACTGAGCTTGTCCCCTATCTTGCTTATATTCTTGATACACTGGTGTTTGCCTTTAGTAAATATCAACATAAAAACCTTCTAATTCTTTATGATGCTATTGGAACATTAGCGGATTCTGTGGGCCATCATTTAAATAAACCAGTGAGTACCAATATTGTGAACAGAACTACCTAGATGCAATTGTTCCTATAAATGTAATGCCAGATGAATGTATTGTAAAGGCCTTTGAATATCCACGTGTTCTGATGTTATTTTAATTAGATTTTTTAAGGTTTGTTCTGTACTGCAGTGACAATAGAACAGTATGTAATCTGACATTGTGTGTCTAACTCAATGGAAAACATAAGTCTAATGATAAGATTTTACTTAAGTCATAGTCCTCAGTTTCAGTCCATGTATAACTGATGTTGACCTGGCTGTCTGTTTAGCCCATAGAAATCCCCCTCCCCACCCTTAACAATGGAGATGCCTTTAACTCTTTCCAGGGTGGCACACGTACCCCAAATTTCAGTTGGGAAGTATGCAACATAATAGGAGACTGGATCAAAGAGAGGGAAACAAGGGGTGATTACTTAGTGACCGGAGAGATGGATTGGTTTAAAAGCTATGTGTCATCTTTGGCTGTGGTAAGTGGGGAGTGGGCAAAGAGAATGTCAAGCTAGAAAGGTAGGGGAGTGTGTCAGACTATAGTGATGGGATGTGGCCTGCTCGCAGCTACAAATTGCCGAAGCAGCATGGCTATAAAGTCCTTTGTGAATCATTTAAGGTGGTGGAAGGAGGAGGAGAGACCTCAGGCGAAGTGGTCAGGAACAAGCAAATGAAAATAAAAACTGTAAATTATACAGAGACTCATTGAATCACAGCTATGAAGTTTTTTCATGAAAAAGTGTTCTCTATACGCAGTGAAAGCAACCACTTAGACCTTCCATTATGTAATGCTATATTTCTAATAATTTTGCTTTCAAATGGAACTGTGGTACTGATTTTAAGTTACTCAAGCTTGAATATTAATAAGGACATTGCATATGTTTTGTGACCTAGATACATAATAACCACATACATGTGATTTTCAAGGGCAGTGAATTTGTAATTGTACCTGAACATGTGCAGACAAGCTCACAAGGCACCCAAAAAGTATTCTGCGCTTCCAAAGAATCTGGACTTCAGTCCTTGAAAGAAAAGAGAACCCAAGCATGAGAATATCCTGCAAGCTGCAGTTTATTTTAACGTGCCCCATATGGATGGCTTGTTTACTGCACAAACTAGTGAAAACAGGAGTTAAGCCTTATTCCATTATGCAAATAGGAACTGTCCCACGGACCCAGTGGGGAGAATCTTTCTGGGACTTATTACTGACAACACATGGTTCGAATTATGCACATATTAATTTAATGCCTATCACACATAATCACAAAACAGTGTTTGTGCATGAGTTCATACCAAGTCACTATCTGAGTGACATGCTCATGAAAGTTCAAATATGAGTGGTCTGGCCACATTTTCCAAACAGTTTGGGTCCCGACTGGTCCGGAGGTGGAGAATAACCTGGTTGATGTTGGTGCTGTTGGCACTATTACCCTAGGAATCCTGGAGCTGTTCAGCAGCATTCTACTGCAACTTCTGAATGTCTCTGGGTGTACCTTAAATTGTGAGCTGTCCAAGATGGTGTCTGAGACTTCCAAGTCTCATGTGACGATGAAATGTCATGGGACATGGAGCTCCTAGACTGCTATCAGGCACAAAAGAATTCAGTCATCCACATAGTCTGCATCTTGTGCTGAAACCGTTTCCAAGGAAAACAACACAACAAATGTTAAAAATGATTTTCCTGCCTCTATATACATCTACACAAAAATCTCGGTTCATGGCTTCCCCATCTCTATCTTTAAGGTGTGTCTAGAGCAGACCAAGTCCTTGAAGCTGCAAAGGCTGTGACTGAAAACCAATAAAGAACCCGTCTTTTGACAGGGAGGAGCGCTGCCAGGCCCATACAGGTGCAAAAAGAAACAAGCCAGGCTCTGCTTTTTCAGAGTGGGTCACCTCCTTAAGAAGACCCTTCATGAAAATTCCGAACACTAGTGTACCTTCACAGCTTCATCAGAGGTAAATTGAGGATGGTGAGCAACCCTCCAGACCTCCACAATTTCAGCTTTCTAAGATTAACTCCTCTCCTAGCCCCAACCTGTGGACCCTCAGAGTTCACTTCACCACCGTCATGAAACCTCCTGGGCTCAGTATCAGCTTCTTTTAGAGACCACACCTTAATGTGCTTCTATCCTTTTTGCATGAATGGGCATTCAAATAGTGAGTTGACCTGCTTGAACATCTCCTCATCCTGAGCTCTGAGAAGGAAACTTCCACCAAATTCAGACTGTCATCCCCATGCTGTAGTATTTCAAATACAATATATTTTGTTCCAGCTAAAACCTGCATATACAGCTTTCCTTTCTATTATTACTAGCCTTCAGAACCTGCTTCTCAGAGTGTAACCCTGTTCACACATGGTACTTTTGCAAAGCTACACAGTACATGGCTGCACTCCTTTTCAGACTGGAGTGAAGCAGATGATAAGCAGCTCCTTTATCAGGTTTTTCCCCACATTCCAGTGGCACTGATGAACCATTTCTTTTCTTTTCTTTTTTTGGTCTCTGTATAAGTTATTTGTGGGCAGCTCATGCCACAAAGCAGTTGGATTCAAGCCATGTGCGGTGGACTAGAAGCATTTTGCAGTGACAGGCCAGAAGAAATATGGGGTGTCACGCATACTTGTGCTCTCTGTATAATGATTAGAACAGCTTCTTTAAAACAAGCAATTGCTTTGCAATAGATCTCGCATTTGCGAGAGTTTAAGCTATTGGCATTGTAAATGACAATGCCTTTTTTTAATCTGTTATGCTAATTAACACATAAATAAAAGGCCTTGTCATTTACAATGCCAATAGCTCAAACTCTTGTAAATGCGAGACCTATTCATAAAGGTGGCCGCCATTGTCCCGGGCTGCTCTGAAAGTGAAAGCACGCATGACTTGCTGAATGTTGCAGGAAAGCATGTTGTGTCTGCAGCAGGAGAAACTCATTAAAGAAAATAGTGCTTACAGACTAAAAAAGACACTGTGTACCAACCAAAGTAAAAGGGCCAGTCCTCATTGGAGGTTACAAATGAAGACAAGGCGGTACTAAGGAGGGACTAACAAGCCAGTTAACGAATCAGAAGCCTGCATTTACGAAGGACAATGACACAAGCTTATGACAGATATGGGCGGAGAGTGGGCGGGGCTTCTATTCCATACTCCAATACAGCATGCCGCAGAGCAGCGCATGCGCTGCCCAAGCTCAACCTAAAAATGCCCATAACTACACAAATGATACCACTTTTCTGAATGGGTTTGGCCCGGTGCCCCCTAATTTCACTCTTCCACAGGCTCTGAACTTGGCACCACTTCTGGAGAAGCTTGCAACGTCCAAGTTGCCAACCCTCATTCACTGCCTATTATAAAGACACTGGCTTGCCCGATAACGACATTCCAGCATTATCTTTGAAACACTCAGTCCACATTATCAGAGCATGAAGACAAAATGTTTAGGTCTGTTTTGATGACCCTCCTTTTGCACAACACCTCCCTAGGTCTTAGGGAGTTAGCTGCAGGAACTCTTCAGATACATCTCTGATGCTCTTGTCGTGCTTGACAAGGTTTATGGCTCTACAGAGCATGATGGTTCATTGACAAAGTAAAAACCACCTTTTCTTTTACAACACAGACGCTGGCTTCTTCCTGGGCCTATAAAACACAAGTGACCTGTATACATTTCCAGAAGGGTGCAGAAGTAGTCTTCATTCTCTTTGGTGGTATGCAAAGCAGCAGAAGCACTACAATTGTGTTGCCTGTTACCGAGGCCAAAGCTAACATTAAAAAAAATTCTTGCAGCCCTCCTCCACAGTCTGAGCTGAGCCTCTGCTCATTCTTCAATGAGATACTGTTGGAGTCTCTTTCTGGTTGCTAGGGCGAAACCCTTTTTTTGCCCAGCGTCCATATACAAATTGCTAGTAACGCAGCCTGCACCTTGTGCTCAGATTCTTATGACCACATCCCTCTTCAAAGAGCCTAGTGGTCCATGCTTTCTCTGTGAAGTTTACCCCAATGCTTTTTCTGCAACTGTTTTAGATGGAGAGTTTTGGAGTAATGCATTCTGGAGCGGGAAGTCTTTGCTTCTAAAAGCTAATTCTACCTGCAGATTCCTAATTCTTCATCTGATGATTAATTCCCAGGCACCAGACTGGATCTGGAAACTTTTCCATAGCTCTCCTACACTGGTAGAGGGAAATGAGTTCAGCGCGGCACCCGAAGCAATAACAGAGCTAGTCATTTGAATCATAAAGCGGCCACCCCAGCGTACTATCAACAGTTCCATTTTATTCTATACCCATGAGCATGGGTCAGAGGGGTTATAGTTAGAACATTTAAAAAAAAAAAAATTACTCCCTTCAGCTGTGTTAAATATCTACAAAGGGAAAAGGCAAAGAAAAATAAGGATCTAGACTCTCTGAAAAGACGACAGACACAGTCAAATGATAAGTCATTTCGACATTCCCCACCCTCTGTAAATTTGTCATTGGAGCAGCATTTGCTGGAGATCACTCTTTCCAAGGAGCCCCCTCTGGTGCTCAATCCAGGGCCTCTGCCTTCATCTTAAATATGGCTGCCTTTGTCTTTCCCGGTGCCTCCTAAGGCCTCCACAGAGTTCCTGGCACCAGACTTTTATCTAGCATTCTTTTTGCATGCAGTGACGGAAATTTTAAGGAAGGCATCAATCGTTCCTGGCATACTTCTGGGCCCCAGGGGACATATAGAGGCTCTATTTGGGTTGCTGGCACCTTATGTCCCATTAGTTACTTATGGAAGGCTTCCAGAGTCGTGTAGAGGCCCTCACAGATTGACCTCCCAGCTGTGCCACCAAAGCTGATGCTAGCACCACAGACTCGAAATCTTGTTGATCTGGCTTTGCACCTCCTAGGACAGCACCAATAGCCCTTCTTTGGCGAAGCACTGTTGCGTTTTACTTGGTTAAAGTGTTTGGTATAGACTGGTTGGGTAGAATATTGACATATGGATATGTGAGGAGGATTTCAAGGATGGCAGTTGCTGCCTGACTGTCAGCCGAATAAATGCTTCACTCCTACCTGAAGGTTGCATCTTTTTAGTGACAACGAGCTAAGAGCTACAAGCGATCCCCCGTGTGTTTCGGCCACATTGCAGTTCCTGTGTCTTCCTGGTGGGTGTGCCTTAGGAGCACAGGTAGTTGCCCTGTGGCCCTGCGCCCTGACTTCAGGTGAGCAGGCCTTGTATACTGTGTTTAGGACCTTCCGGTACTGCCCTGCCAGTGTTGTTGAAGTGGCATTTTAGGTAGGAATCTCAGGGCTTTTTGCTTTGTGGTCATGCTGATTTGCGCTGCCCCAAAACAAGCTCTAATTCCCTTGAAAACACACTTCTTAGTGCAATTGTCATACAGGTCACCCATTTTAGATTAAAAATAGAAATTGAGCTATAAAAATAGTTTTTTTTTTCTTTACATCTTTGGCGGCCATATTGGTTATTTAAGAAACAAGGTTTTGATGTCTTTGGATATCTATCGTTGAATTGGGAAGAAAGTGACTCATCTCCTTAAACACTGTGTTTCTACAATTTTGGTGGCCACTTTATACATGACTGTGGCCAAATTATTTACATTGTGCAGACACTCCTTGTATTTCTCCATTGGAATTGTCTGTAAAGCCACTACATGGTGACAGGCACACCTTATCTTTATTAGCTTCTGTTATCTATGCAGGTACTTCATGTTTATGTTGAGGATTCAAGTTAGGCACTATGCATATAGGCAAGTTTGTAACGTTTGAGCACAACTCATTGACCATTCCGGAATATTAGCATTCATATCATTGAAACGTGGATAGAATAGCTGCACCAACCCCCTTTCTTGCTGCATCTCATACCACACCAATTAAGTGGGAGCAGTGACATGAAGCTTTCGAGTCTTACAGCCCTTTCACAGCCCTTTCACTGCTAAAAAAAAAAAAAAAAAAAGGCTTTAATATACAATTAGGGTTCTGAGGGTAGAAACATTCTTAAAACTCTTCCTCCAGAACAGGTAGTAGTGGTGGCTGGGGAAGATGAGAATGGCAGTGAAGTTATTGATGAGTATGCTTCTATTGTATCTTTAATCCAAGAAAAAACATAGTGCTGGAGCAACATGCATATCTACAGCGATTTTAAGTGCCGGGAGAACCAATCAATGATATTGTGGCAGCGTTAAGCGCCTTGGCTGCTACATGGCATTACAGAGACCTCAGGGATGAGATGAAACACGGTCAAATGATCTAGAAGATTAACAGGAAAATCCTGGAGCGGTTTCTATAAACTGAGGATCCAAGTTTGAAGCGGCAGTGGCTATTGCCAGGAACATAGAAAACTTAGAGCAGTGTGTGAAGGAAATGAGCGTGGGGGACAACTACCAGGGAAGTGAGCCAGATTGTCAAACAATCTGCAAAAAAATATCCAGTCAATCTGATGGACATAAACCCTGTTCGTATGATAATCACAATGCTATGCTGTAATGTGTGACAAGGTGGACGTGTTATGATTCAGATGTGATAGCAAATTCCATGTGAGCACTACAAAATGTTGCCCTGCTGTCAGCGCAGCTTGTTTCAAGTGTGAGAATAAAAGTCACTTTTCTAGAGTGTAAGTGGTGCAAAAGTCAAAAATGTTTGTGGTGATTACATTGTGAAATCAATTGAAGGTGCTGTGTGTGATTATGATGACGTAATCTTGTCATCATCCCACAATGAAGATGGTATTATTCAAATTGCTTCTATGGGCACTGTCACAAGAAGAAAACACCCTTTTTGTGATGTAATCATTGATGATGCCAGATTCTGGCTCACCTTTCACTTTGATTGGTGAGTCTGACTTTGCTAAATTGATTGAGGCTCTGAACTGGCATCTCTTCTGGATGGGGCGTTAGTGGAGGTGTCTGAGGTGGGGGGTGATGCGAGTCCTTTTAGAGACGTCCAGGATGAGTCTGGCTGCAGAATTCTGTATCGTCTGGAGTCGTATGAGGAGCTGGGCGGAGATGCCAGCGTAGTGTTGCTGTAGTTGAGGTGGCTGGTGATGGTGTCGGTTGGGATCCATGTGAAGATTTTATAGAAGGTGTTAAAGCTGGCGGAGGCGACTGAGCTGACTTGCCGTTTTATGGTCAGTTGCCTGTCCGGGATGATGCCTAGGTTGCGTGCCTGGTCTGTTTGTGTGAGTCCAAGTTCAGCTGGCCGGCAGCTGTGGTCCCAGATGGAAGTGTTCTTCTCAAAGATCAGTACTTATGCATTGTCAGAGTTGAGTTTTAGACAGTTGTCCCTCATCAAGTTGGCTATGTTGGTAATGGTGTTGCAGAAGTTGGTCCTGGCAGTGGAGAGGGGTCTTCAGAGAGTGAGAGGATGAGTTGAGTGTCGTCTGTGTATGAGATTATTTTGAGGCTGTGGAATCTGATGATGGTGAAGAGGGTCGTATAGGTGTTGAAAAGGGTGGGTATTGTGCTGAAGGAACATGCTGAACCTGTGGTACACAAAATATGGCAGGTACCTAATAAATTTAGGAAAGATAGTAAGTCTGAATTGGAAAAATTGAGCCCCTTTGTTTACTTGCACGCAAGTCTGACAAAACCTTGAGGCTATATGTGTAGACGTGCACGATTTGAATTGAGGCTATGACTAGATGTGTGCGATTTGAATTCAAACATTTGGGCTGATAGTCCGCCACTTCCTAACATAAATGAACCCTCTGAATACTCTTAAGGGAACTGTAATGTTTGCTTCAGGTTATCGGCATACCATCAGGTAGAGTTGTGTGAGTTTGTTTGTTACACCAAAGTGGGCTGATTAGTATAAGCGTGTGCTTTTTGGGTTTGACATCTGCATCCACAGTGTTCCAAAGGTTAATGAGCAATCTTTTCAAAGGCATTCCAGGGTAGCATGTTTTCAGGATGATATTCTAATTTATGGTAATGATGATTGTGAGCAGAATGAAAGACTTTTCGGGAATTCTAAAAAAAACTGGTCTAATCTTAAAGAAGGACTAATGTAAGTTTCGCCAAAATGGAGTAGATAATTCAGGTCATCATGTGTCTGGTATTGGTGCGGTACCTAACATGAAGATTCTGAAAGCAATTGAGGAAGAGCCAAAGATAAGGATCAGCTTTAGTTGCTCCTTAGTGCAATTGAATACTATGCTACATTTGTTAAAAATTTGCCTGTAAAACTTTGTGTTAGCGGAAAGAGAATGCTAGTTTTGATTGGGTTAGCAAGTGTGAAGATTTTTTTGAGGATATAAAAAAGGATATTGTTTCTGCTCATCCTTCTGAAGCATTTGATACTGTATAATTAGTACTGACACCAGTAATTGTAGTTTGGGGCAGTACCAATGCAGCGAAGGAGCTGTGGCAAGGAAGAAGTTATTGAATTTATATCTAGGACATTATGTGCGGCTGAGTCCACATACTCCACCGTTGAAAAGTAAGCGTTAGGTTTATAGGGGGTGTTCAACTTTTCAAGAATTCTGTGTGGGGGAGACGGTTCATTTTTCGTACAGACCATAAACCTCTGGTGAAATTGCTTTGCACACGTAAATGTAGGCAGTAACTCACCATATTGATAAGTGACAGCACAGGCTTCAATAGTATCAGTACAAGTTTGAATTGTATACCTGGAAGAAAAATGTTGCGGACTGTATCACATTTTCCAGTAAAATCTGAGTCATCAGCAGTGGAGTATGGTGATGACAAATTGGAGTTTGTATGTCCAGTAAAGACCATTACTTGTGGTGCTTTAGTGGAAGATGAACAGAAGTCTGTTGTTAATGAAGATACTGTTATACAGAAGGTCATTGAGTATGTTTCAAGTGGTTGGCACAAATTGACTTGGATGAGTTTCTAGTTACATATTGGTGGTCAGCTAACAAGTTGACTCTGGTAAATGGTATACTGTGTATGGGTGAATGCTTAGTTGTTCCTCAGACACTTATATGTAGAGTTCTCAATTTCCCTCATGAAGGGCATAAAGGAATGCAGGATGTGAAACGCAGAATCAGAGAAGATTTTTGGTGGTCTGCAATGGAGCATTGTATGAGAAACTAGCGCTTGTATGTTAAGAGATAAATCACAGGTTACCGTACCATCCTCCATTCTACATATTACCAGAAGTGGGTTTCCATGGTGGACATTATTATTTGATATATCTGGACCATTTGGGAGTTCTCCCAAGTATGTTCCAGAATTAGTAGACTATATGTCAAAATGGACTTAGGTCAAATTTGTTAACAGTGTAAATTCGGGAGTTGTCATTGAGTTTTTCCCGAAGTGTTCCTCAGGGAAGGCTTTTTCTAGGAATTGGTACCCGATAACAGTACTCAGTTAATTTCAAATGAAAAGAATGAGCTGCACCTCAATCCCCCTAGCGCGTGCCAGGGTCAAAAATTCCTAAAAGGGATTTTAAAGGAACTTGGGAGCAATGGGCCACTAAAGGAGAAAAGCCAGGTCAAATTTTAGTAAAGTCACATGCACTTTATTACCTGACTCAATTTGGGGTCTTCTTTGCTTAATTAAACGCACTTTATAAACCGAAAATGAGTAATATCTTCAAAAATTCTTCCTCCGTAAACCACGTGGATGGATCTAAAGGTGGCAAACAAAAATCGAGGACATTGATATTATTACACTCAAGAAGTCTAATTGTGTAAATTTTTTAACCATTTAAGTTATTGACAAGTTTGTTTTTATATACCTTTGTTAAACATTCCAGAAAATGTTTAAGCTACAGCTGTATGCAATGGTTTTAAATAACTATGCAAATAAATAAACATTGAATGAGTTTTTGTAGAATGGTATCACACACATTGAGACTTCATTATAACATTCCCACAGCAACGGTCTTGTTGGGAGGGTGAACCGAATTATTAAAGATCAGTTACAGTTGGCTTTGGTTAATGGTTTATCTTCAAGGAAATTATTTAAAGATATGTTCTGGGCAATGAGAACTACTCATCACATTAGTACAGGAATTTAATTTTTTTCCTTATTAAGGGGCAGAGTTGCTGAATCAAACTTGAATAAGGAGTAGATGGGTGGGAAGTGTTTGGACATGAATACAGTGAAGAATGTGCTAGATTTAAGGTGGAGTGTGCAAGAGAGACATGGTACAGTTGCGGATGGTCGAATTAAAAGAGTTGGATATAAAAGTGGGCGATTATGCAAGGATAAAACCTGTCCAAAAAGGTCATTCCAAATTTCTCCTCCTCTCTTAGTTTAAAAAGTAAAAGACCAGGTTGTGGTCCTTGAAAATGGCAAAGTATGGTGGTTGTGGTGCCAATAGCTAAAATGGAGTGTGTTCTTGAAAGACTGGGGCTAGAAAAGTCCAGTGGTCTGTCCATTCCAGTTAAAGATCAGACCCCTGGAAAATCCAATGATTCATCCATTCCTTTCAAGTATCAGGACCTACCTGGTTTTCACAGAAGAATAATTATGTCCCCCACAGAGGAAGCTTTTGCCTTCAAAATCGAAGATTATGTAATGTAAACTATTCTTTGTGTCATCAGTGGTCTTTGTCATATCTCTGGTTACTCTTCATTTTGGTGTTAAATAGATTATAGCATGTTGGGTGAAATGTTTATGTCCAAGACAAAATTGTTTCTCTATTTTACAGGGATATATATACTAATGATGATTTTGTTGTTATTATATTGTGTTATAAAGAACGGCTGTGTTAGGTTGTATTTGGTTAGAATGTTGAGTATGGATGGGTTGGGTAGAATGTTGAGAGATGGATGTGTGAGGAGAATTCCAAGGGTGGGAGTTGCTGCCTGACTGTCTGTGCTGTCGTAGGAATGAATACTTTACTCATTCCTGAAGGTGTCTTTTCAAGCCCCTATTAAAATGTAGGGATGTCACACTGATACCTATAAGGGAAGCTTAAATGATAGTAAAAGAGGAAAGATTTGGGGGAGAGGGGGAGTGCTTTCAGCAACATTTATTGACATACTGTGCACAAGCCTGTTTCTAAGCTAGTTTATATGCATGACATCATAAAACATGGCTCTGTTTACAGCAGCGAGGTAGCCAACTAGCTCACTCCTCTTTTGACAGTCAACAGACTTCTTAGATCTGCAAAACACCAGCTGGTTAGGTATGTCTCCTGAGATGAAGGTAAAGTGCCCCTCATAGCTGTCTGCAGCTGAGGCGGTGCTTTGAAAAGTGACAGACGTTCTGGAATCTCCATGCCTCCTGTAGAAGCAAAGTGCAAACTTTTGATGGGTCTTGCTTTCTTCACCTGCTTCTTCTAAACCCTTAATATCATTTGAGAAGCAAATGGATCCAGTGATAGCTGCATGGGAAAAGTTCACTTCAGCCGCTGTGGTTAATTGCCTTGTGATACAGCAGTACAGACCAGCATCCACTGACCCAGCCTTATTGTCTAGTCTAGTTGGGTAGTCCTCCTCTAGTTTAAAGCAAAACTCCAGTGTGTTCCCAACAGTGCAATCCGATAGGGAGTCAAAGAAGCTGGAGGCAGTTAGGCAAAAATCTTTTTGGCAGGCAGTTTGGCAATCCGGTTCCAAAATGCGGCATTTTTGATGGGGAAGATTACTCGTGTCTTCTGGACCCCCTCGAGGACCATTTGCGGAGGTGATTCCGGGTGTGCAGGTTATTAGAGCCAGACTGGTCGCAGCCAATTCAGAGCTTGAGGCTCCCCTGGCCCTTAGAAGACATGCTTGGGTCAGATCGACCAGCTTTTGCAGTGATTTCAAAACTGTGTTGATGGACATGCCATTTGAAAGGTAAGACGTTTTACAGTCAAAGCTGTTGATGCACTCTGGATTGATTTTCAGCGTGACCAGAGCAACGGCCATGTGTTTAGGTCCTCAGTCCCCTAAATGTTACTGCCACCAATTCATGGCCTCTTGAGGCCTCTCCAGAGACTTCCAATTTTGCCAGCATCCACCTTCTCAGCAACAGTACAGAACAGAAGCAGAGGCTGCCAGATGCAGCAGCCCTCTTACCTGGAATGTGACTTTATTTACCCCCCTTAAAACACTGTGTGCATCCAGTAGGAGGATGGATATCCTCCTTTCTACAGGCCTGGAAGGACAAATCAGATCAGTGGATCTTTCCGGTTGTAGAACAGGGGCATAGCCTATGCTCCAGCTGATCCCTTCCCAGATCCTGCTATCAGATAACCATCTGTTTAGCCTGCAGCACTAGGTGACATCCCTGTGGCCAAAGAGAGCAGTGCAGTGCAGTGCAGTCCAGAGCAGGTTCTCAAGAAGAGGGTCTTTCTGTCACCGATCATAGACCTTGAGCATTTGAACTTTAACCTCCGCAGGGAGAAGTTCAAGATGATATCCCTGGTGCTCGAAGTGAATGCCTTGAAAGTTCTCTCAGCTTGCAGGATATGTATTTTCATATACCGATACAACAGTCACACGTGAGACCTGCACTTCGTAATAGGGTACGTTCACTACCTGTTTGCTGTCCTTGAAATCGGATCGACACCTGCACGTCGAGCCTTCACAAAGTGATGGGTGTGGCACATCTCAGGAGGATAGGGATCTCGATATTACCAAACCTGGACGACTGGTTGCTCAAAGCCAGTTTACTGGAGATAGTGTCGAATCTCCTGCAGACAACAGCATATCCACTATTTGACTTGGGCTTTTCCATCAGCGTTCCCAGATCTCATCTAGAGTCCTCTTGTTGCGACCTGTTTATAGGGGCAGTAATGTACACCCCTTATAAAGCTTTCCCTCCTCAAAGGATCTGGAACATTCGGCATATGATTTATGTTGCGGGAGGGAGGTAGTGTTTGTCATGAAGGTCCTCCACCAGCAACATCTGCTGGCTTCCTGCATCCTCCTGGTCATATACTCACACTAACAAGCAAAGGCTCTCCAGTGGTGCCACTGCAGGCAGTAGGTTCAATTTGGGGGATATCTTGTAGTCTCCCATTGAAGTTTCCTGGGACACTGCCGAGGATCTGAACTGATGGTCTGTGTCAGAGCACCTGTCTTAGGGGGGTTATCCTTCTGCCCCACCAGCGGTGACTTTGGGAGTGATGTGTCCACTCCTGGGTTCACTGCACAGCTAAAGAAGCTGGATATCCAAGACCTCTGGTTTCCTGAAGAGCAGGTGCTGCACATCAGCCTGCTGGAACACAGTATGATTTGGCTGTTGCACAAGTCCTTTCTCTCCTCCTTTCACAGTCAATCTGTCAGGATCCTCATGGACAATGTATACGTGATGTGGAATGTCACCCAGTAGCGAGCAGTGGTGTCTTGCCTTCTTTGTCCATAAGAGTTGAGGTTCTGGACTTGGGCGCACCAGCATTAGATATTGCTAGTGACCAACTGTCTGTCAGGTTCTCTTAACTCAAAAAGGAACAAAATGGGGAGTAGAGAGGTACCACTCAGCATGAGTGGTGGAGGTGGATACATCCTCCCGGGCTTAAGTTTGTAAACATAGTGATCCACCCACAGGTGTATATATACGTCAGGTCCTCCCAAATTAGGTATGTAACCCCACAATGGTGGAAGATACACATTAGTTGTTTAAATACCCCTCACACACCAAAAAGGCCCTTGGTGTCATGCTTCATCATAGGGGTCTTCCTGCCCCTCTACGGGACGGGGCGTGCTGCGACCTACGTTTGCTCGGGAGCACTGTTATTGTGAGACAACTATGTGCCGTGTAGGGGTGTGAGAGGAAGGCTCGAGAGTGAGTGGGGGGTTAAATTAAAAGATACCTGGCTCGACGGTCTAAAAAATGTAATATACCTTTGAGCTGGTATCAATAAAAGGTGGGGAAGGAGGTGTGTATGCCTCAATGAACTATACCTCCCATATCTGCTGACATGTTTCGAAGCTCCCCAAGCTGCTTCTTCAGGACCTTAAGGATCCCTTCCTATACTCAGTGATGTGTTGGATAGTCACAAATGTATGGTGTAAGAAAGATTATTTAAGCAGGGGAATTAACTGCATGGAGTTATAAAGCCTCAATCGGTCTGTAGTCATTTCAACTTGAAATTTTATAGGATTTTTCACCATGAGCCTCAGAACGGGTGGAGGGAGTGCCTGATAGGCTATAACTCCTGGGACAGTGCCCTGCGTTGTACAACCTCCCCGAACGGCTCCGCTTCGAAACATGTCGGCAGATATGGGAGGTATAGTTCATTGAGGCCTACACACCTCCTTCCCCACCTTTTATTGATACCAGCTCAAAGGTATATTATATTTTTTAGACCGTCGAGCCAGGCATCTTTTAATTTAATGAATGAATGAATGAAAAAAGTATTTGATAAAGCGCACTGTGGCCAAGCGGCTTCCTGGCGCTGGTAGATGAGACCAACAGACACAGGGGCAACCCGAGGGGAATTAGTTTTCAGTGCTTTGCGAAAATGAGAGTAAATAGGAATGGATCGCATAGAGAGGGGAAGGCTATTCCAGAAACGGGGGGCCAAAACAGAAAAACGTGTGCCTCCAGTTCTGGATTTACGGAAGCGAAGGACAGTAAGAAGGGCCAAAGAAGAAGAGCGAAGAGTACGAGCGGGAGTGTGAGAAGCAATAAGAGAGCAAATAAAAGCAGGAGCTGAACGGGCAAGGGCCAAAAAAACAAGACAACCCATTTTGAAAAGAGACCGCTGAAAAACAGGAAGCCAATGGAGAGACTTGAGCACAGGAGTAATATGATGAGTTTTAGAGAGGTGGAGAATGAGGCGGGCGGCCTGGTTCTGAATAGCTTGCAAGCGGTGAGTTTCATAAGCTGGAATGCCCACGTACAAGCTATTCCCGTAATCGAGGCGGGAGGTGATCAAGGCCGAGATAATGATTTTAAGTGCGTCTGAAGAAAAGAAACGGGAGATCTTTCGGATGAGCCGAAGAGATAAAAAACAAGAGGAAACAACAGAACTGATTTGAGCATGCATGGAAAGATCATGACTGACCTGAATACCCAAAGTTCTAACTGAGGAAACAGGAGTAGGGAGAGAGCCAAAAGAGGGGGGCCAAAAAGCAGAAGACCAAGGACTGGATGAGCCGCCCGTCAAGACCAACTCGGTCTTGTCCGGGTTGAGTTTAAGATGATTAGAGCTCATCCATTCAGAAATAAAGACCAAGGTAGAGTGAAATTTCGAAAGGGACAGAGATGAAGAGGAAAGATCAAAGACAAGCTGGAGGTCGTCTGCGTAATTATACACAGAGACCCCCAGATCGAGAAGAGCAGTAATAAGGGGATAGATGTAAAGGTTGAAGAGCAGAGGGGAAAGAGAGGAGCCTTGGGGAACCCCACAGGAGACCGAACGAGTGGGGGCAGAAAAACCGGACAAATGAACTGCCTGAGAGCGGCCTGAAAGAAAGGAGGCAAGCCAAGAGAATGCAGGACCCCGAATGCCCGCCGCGCTGACACGGTCGAGAAGAATGGAATGATCAACCGTGTCAAACGCAGCGGACAGATCAAGGAGAACCAAGGCTTGAGGGAGCGAGGAATCAGCCTTTGATTTCAACTCATCGAGGACCGCAAGAACCACTGACTCTGTAGAGTGGCCTCGACGGAAACCTGCTTGATGGGAGGCCAAGAGATGGTTCTCCTCGATGTAAGCAGAAAGGCAAGAGGTGACATAACTTTCTAAAATCTTGCCGAGATAGGGAAGAAGGGAAATGGGCCTAAAGTTAGAGGGGAGTGAGGGATCTAGGCCAGGCTTTTTAAGAATAGGCAAAACAATAGCAGATTTAAAGAATGAAGGGACTGAGCCCAGAGCAAGAGAAGCATTAAGAAAAGAAAAGAAAGAGGAGGAGAAGGACAATTAGTAAATAATGCTCTCAGAATACGGGCAGGGGCACAGTCGGCCGGAGAGCCAGACTTGATCTTAATAAGCAAGGTGAGAAATGTGTCTAAAGCAATAGGGGGGAAAGAATCAAAAAAAGAAGAGGATACCGACAAAGAAGGAATGGAAGGAAGAAGGGGAAGCAAGGGAATATTAGATTGGATCTTGGCGATCTTTTCAATGAAAAAGTCATTAAGAGAAGAGCAGAGGTCCTGCGAGGGGATGAGGCTGGAGTTGGTGCGGTCCGAGAACGCCAGGTCATTAACCAAAGAGAAGATCTCCTTGGATTTGTTAGCAGAAAGGGCCACTTTCTCGGAAAAATAATTGGTTTTAGCCAGGAGGACGGCTCGCTTATATTCATTTAGGAGATGTTTATATTGAACCCTTCCTCTCACACGCCTACACAACACATAGTTGTCTCACAATAACAGTGCTCCCGCGCAAACGTAGCTCGCAGCACGCCCCGTCCCGTAGAGGGGCAGGAAGACCCCTATGATGAAGCATGACACCAAGGCCCCTTTTGGTGTGTGAGGGGTATTTAAACAACTAATATGTATTTTCCACCATTGTGGAGCTACATACCTAATTTGGGAGGTTCTCTTAACACCAGGGCTGACCGTCTCAGTTGGTGTTAACTTGCCAACCACAAATGGCGTGTCCATCTGAAGGTGGTACAGCACATCTTTGGCCTCTGGTGCATCCCTCAGTGGATTATCTTTGCCAATCTGGAAGAAACACGTTAGTCATAGATTCCTTACCTTAGAATTACCCCCAGGCGTCAGACTGGATCCGGAAAGTTTTTTCATCAGCAGTACCTCTGCGTGTCGGAAGGTGGCGTCGGTCGGCTCGGTGTCGGTCGTGGTTGCCGGGATGACGTCGTAGTAGGTACTTAGACAACACCCTCGCTCGCTGACGTCAGTTCTTTCTTTTTCTGCGCCTGCCAGCGCAGATCCGGGGAGAGCGGTACTTCCAGTCACTTTTTGACTGACTTTTTTCAGCGACTTTTGTTGATGTCTTTAATAAGTCCACGACTCCTTGTGCACGAGGGATGCCCGGCTTCAAGGCATGTGCTTCCTGTACCCGATTGATGTTGGTTACGGATCCGCACCGCATGTGCCTCTTTTGCCTGGAGTGCGACCACAACCCTAAGTCGTGCTCCGACTGCCGGTCGATGGCGCCGAAGACTTTGCCGGAGCGGTCCAGAAAGCTGCTTGAGCGCCGGCGGTCGGCTCCGTGCCGTCGAGATCCCGGTCACGAGGGATGTCGAGGGACCGGTCGTGGAGCTATTTCCACTCGTCCAAGTCATCGAAGTCTTCGCACTCGGGGTCTGGTAAGTCAAAGCACAAAAAGAAGTCGAAGAAACATCGTCGCTCTTCGACTGCTCCCCGTCGGTCGGCAGACGCGATGAGGGATGCGGGCGGTGCCCCTGCTGTGGTTATGCGCGCGGAGCCTGAAGATTCGGCTCCAGGTTTCCCTCCCTTCCCGGGATCCGGAGCGACTCCCGCCCAACTTCGGAAGTATTACGAGGCGATGCATGTCATCTTTGGGCGGCCTGAACCCGCCGGCGCGCCTTTGGGTCCCGCAGACTCGTTGGGGTGCCTAGGCCTTCTCTGCCTTCGGCTCAAGCCACGGCGCCGCAGATACCCTTGGATCCAGGCCTGGAACCGGAACAGCGCCGGTCGACCTTATTACACCTCCTCCACCGGCGCCGCTTCCTCCGCAAGCGATGCCGGTCGTGTCCCCGGTCGGCGTCGACCCCGGCCTCCATCCCGATGTGGAGCCGGACCGGCGTTGCCCGACGCCAGATCCGGCGCAGAGTGGGGTTTTTGTGCCCCTGTTCACTCCTGGGGTCCCTTTTCGGCCAGATTCGCAAACTGAGGATGAGGAGGAGGACTGGGAGGGGTCAGGTGACCCTTTAACTGATGAGCTGGGGTCTGAGCAGGACTGGAGAGAGAACTGGGGGATGGCAGTGGTCTTGACACATCCCCTGACCTTGGCGTGTTGTCTCCTACCGTGGCTATGCAGTGGTGTTACATAGGGCGGCCGAGCCCCTCAACCTCGAGCTTCCTATGGTGGCGGTCAGGACTACCCTCCTGACAGAGGTGCTTCAGCCAGCAGCGAGCTCTTTGGAGCCCCTGCTGCCGTTTAATGAGGCCCTTACCGACGTCCTTTTGGGCACGTGGTCCAGGGCCAACACGGGGGCACCCGTGAATAGGATGATTGCCCAACGCCACCACCTGGCTCCTGGCGACCCCACTTTTCTCTCCCAACACCCCACCCCGGGGAGCTTGGTGGTCCAAGCCTCCACTTCCAAGAGCGCATTCCCTACCGCTCCACTGAAAGGGAATCCAAGAAGCTGGACCATCTTGGGAAGAAAATGTTCTCTTCCGCCAACTTGGGGCTGCGGTCGGTATAAACTGCATGTCTATTGGGCAGCTATTCATACACTGTGTGGGATACGGTTGCGCAAATGCTGCCTCAGTGTCCGGAGGAGGCTCGGACAGTGCTCTCCCAGGCTGTCGCCGCCGGGAGGGATGCGGCTAAGTTTACCATCCGTTATGGGCTGGATACTGCTGACTCTCTAGGCAGGACGATTTCCACGTCTGTAGCCCTTCGTCGCTACGCCTGGATGAGATCGACTGACTTTTCAGGGGATGTCCAGAACACCTTGATGGATATGCCCTTTAATAGCTGTCACCTTTTTGGCGACAGAGGAAAATGCTCTAAAGCGTTTCAAGGACTCCTGGGCTACGGCCAAGACCTCTGGCCACTCCAGTCGCCCAGCGCAGTCTGCTTTTTGCCCCTTCCGTGGCTATGGAAGCGGTGCCCCACTACGTTCACCCCCTCCCCCGAGCCACAAGCCGCATCAAGTTCCCCAACCTTCGCGCAGCCGGGGACGTGGGAACCAATGCCGTGGTTCAGGGGGCCAGCGGGTGGGCCGGTCCACCAACCCCCCCCCCCCCCCCTCTGCAGCAGCCTCCAAACACTCCTAGTCTGACCTTTCAGGTCCATCAAACGCCAGTGGGTGGCAGGATTCGCCATCACCTCCCCCACTGGCGCACCTTCACGTTGGACGGGTGGGTTTTGCAAATAGTCCGAAGGGGCTACTCCCTCCCCTTCGAGGCTACCCCTCCAGCCATGCCACCTCAATACCACCACATGTCGGAGGATCACCTTGCTCTTCTCCAACAGGAAGTTTTGGCTCTCTGTCCCAGAAGTAGGACGTGGTTGCTATACCCACTACTTTCTGGTGCCCAAGAAGGACAAGGGCCTGCGTCCTATCTTGGATCGCAGGAACATCAGCTGCTTCCTTCTGAAGGAGAAGTTCAAGATGTTGACGCTCGCTCAGGTCTTGTCTGCCCTCGACCCTGAAGACTGGATTGTAGCGTTGGACTTGCACGACGCTTATTTTCACATCCCCGTCCTACCGGCCCACCGGCGTTACCTGAGGTTCACGGTAGGCCACGAGCATTTTCAGTTTACCGCGCTCCCCTTTGGCCATACCAGTGCCCCTCGGGTGTTCACGAAAGTGATGGTGGTGGTCACAGCTCATCTGCTCAGATCAGGGGTTCCAGTCTTCCCCTATCTCGACGACTGGCGGCTGAAGGCGGGCTCGCCCTGGCAGTCGTCCCCCACCTCCAGACTACGGCCGACCTCCTGCATTCGCTGGGGTTCTCCATCAATGTGCCAAAGTCACACCTGATTTCCTCTCAGAAGCTCCTCTTCATCGGAGCCGTTCTGGACACTATGTGGTTTCGGGTTTATCCTCCCGAAAAGCAAGTCCAGAATATTCAGGCTATGATTCCGATCCTTCAGCCTCTGTCCCGGGTTTCGGTCCGGATGACCCTGAGGCTGCTGGTCCTCATGGCCTCCTGCTGATCGATCATGCCAGTTGGCATATGCGGGCTCTGCAGTGGAACCTGAAGTTGCAGTGGGTGCAGCATCAGGGGAATCTGTCCGATTGCATCCAGATCTCGTAAGGCGCTGCTCGACAGTTACAGTGGTGGCTCAGGAACCAGGATTGGGTCAGCGGCAAATCCCTCTCCCTTCCCCAACCAGAACACACAGTGGTGACGGGCGCATCCTGTCTGGGATGGGGCAGCCACATGGGAGAGGCGGAGATCAGAGGCCTCTGGTCACCGGCGGAGTCAGAGCTCCACTTCAACCTTCTAGAGCTTCGGGTGATTCATCTTGCACTCAAGGCATTCCTTCCCTCTGTCTGGGGTTAGAGTAGTGCATATGTTCACGGACAACACCACCGCCATGTGGTACTGCAACAAACAGGGCGGGGTGGGGTTGTGGACCCTATGTCAGGTGGCCCTCAGCCTCTGGACATGGCTGGAACATCAGGGCATCTCCCTGGTGGTTCAACAACCGACAGGTTCCCTGAACGCCAGGGCAGACTAACTCAGCTGCAGGTGCATGATGGATCACGAATGGCGTCTTCACTCGGATGTGGTGCAAGGTCTCTTTCGACAGTGGGGAGAGTCTTGGTTAGATCTATTCGCCACGAAGTGAACGCGCAATGTCCGCAGTTATGCGCATTGGAATTTCCAAGGCAGCACTCGCTAGGCGACGCTTTTTGTCGTGAGTGGAGTTGTGGTCTGTTGTACGCTTTTCCGCCTATACCACTTCTGCCCAGAGTGCTGAAAATGATCAGGCGTGACCGGGCCCAAGTAATCCTTGTGGCTCCGGATTGGGCACGAAGAGTTTGGTATCCTGAGCTGCTCAACATGGCCATCGATCCTCCGACCCATCTGCCTATTCGGGAGGATCTTCTTTCGCAGCAACAGGGGATGGTCCTCCACCCGAACCTGTCCAGCCTCCACCTCCTTGCGTGGAGATTGAGCGGCGGCAGTTGATTTCTTTTGACCTGCCTCCCGAAGTTTGCGATGTAATCTTGGCAGCCAGGCATCCCTCTACTAAGACGGTATACGTCTGCCGGTGGAACAAGTTTGTGACATGGTGCGCAGCAAAGGCTGTGGATCCCCTTTCTGCCCCTCTTTCTGAGGTTCCTTTGTTTCTTCTTTCTTTAGCGCAGAAGGGCTCTTCTCTGGCCACTATCAAGGGCTACCTTTCGGCCATCTCTGCCTTCCTTCGGCCCCAGATCAGCCTTCTCTCCAAGTCCTCGGAGGTTAATACACAGGCCATACACAAGCTAACCATTTCTCGATGCGTCTTTTTGTGTATTAAAGCATGCTACTCTTTGGCTAAAAATGAGCCTCCCATGGGGCTACGCGCCCATTCCACCAGGGCGACGGCAGCCACTACTGCCTTGGGAAGAGGAGTTACTCTACATGAAATCTATCAGGCAGCTACGTGGGCATCTTTCACACGTTTACGAAACACTACTGTTTGGACGGTTAAGTTCGGAGAGACGACTTCTTTGGCCGTTCTGTTCTCCAAGACTTTCTGGTGTGATCTTGGTTCGCAGACCCACCACCGGGGTTGGTATTGCTGGGGTATCTATTCTAAGGTAAGGAATCTATAACTAACATGTTTCTGTTAGATGAACAAGTTACTTACCTTCGGTAATCTGTAAGAAACATTAGTTGGTTATAGATTCCTTACTGCCCCACCCAACCTCCCCGTTCTGCGAACTGATTTCTAGGGTTAAGGATATCCTTTCAGGGCCGTAGTTCTGTGCACCAGTGGTCAGTGTCTTTTATGGCTCTGCGTTTCTGGCGTGGAAAGGTCGTGTACAGAACTGACGTCCGCGTGTGAGGGCGGCGTCTAAGTAGCTACCACGACGTCATCCCGTCGACCACGACTGACGCAGAGCCGACCGACGCCACCTTTCGACGCACAGAGGTACTGCTGACAAAAAAAGTTTCCGGATCCAGTCTGACGCCTGGGGGTAATTCTAAGGTAAGGAATCTATAACTAGCTAATGTTTCTTACAGATATATCGTTACCGAAGGTAAGTAACTTGTTCCTCAAGACCATGCCCAATGTCAGCAGTTTTGTGCCCTCCAGTATGTGTTGCAGGAATCCTTAAGGGGATAGTTTTTGGTTGAGGTGAACCTTTCCACGTTGTTACGCGTTTCCTTCTCTACCCCTGATTTTTCAGGTTCTGAGGAAGTATCGCCAAGCTTAGGCCCAAGTCCTCTTCATCGCCCCAGACTAGCTAAGTAGGGTGTACATAGCAGACCTTCAGTGCCTCTCCCTGTTTCCCCTCTCTATATTCAGCTCAAGCTGGACCTCTTCTCCTAATAAGAGCAATAATAGCACCCCACCCTCTAGAGCCCCTGTCTTCATGACTGGATATAAAACAGTGGTACCTCGACCTGCAACTGCCACCTTATGTGGTCAACTTAATGTTCGCTCGTTCCCCTTTACCAAGAGAATCTACTCTGGTAGAATACATTTGTTGCTTTGCATGCTGAACATAATATGGCTCCCTTGAAAGCTCATCTGTCGGCGATCCTTCCCTGTGCATGTATTCTGCTCATGCCGGACTTCATCTCCCAATCAGAGGAACAATAGCACCCCATCCTCCAGAACCTCCGTCTTCATGACTGGATATAAAATGGTGGTACCCTAACTTGCAGCCGCCACCATATGTGGTCAGCTTAATGTTCGCTCGTTCCCTTATGGCATGCTGAACATAATATGGCTCTCTTGAAAGCTAGTATGTCTGAGTTCCTTCCCTGTGCACTCACTAGCTCAACATTGTTGGGTAGTGGGCAGTGGCAAGGTATACTTTTCATCCTTGTCAGCAAATCTCTCCCTTTCAGACAAGCCATTTATTTTCAAAGCTCCCATCATGATCAGGTTTTTAAGGGGACGTGCCAATTTGTTTCTGCCACCATAGGTGTTCATCCCTGTGTTGCACTTTGTGTGTGTGTTTTTTGTTTTTTTTGTTGCAGTTTTACTAAGCGCCTTCTTGGCACAAGGACATCGGAGCACTATAAAAAAGCACCAGATTACATCACACGAGGTCGGGTTCGTATTTTCTTTTTTGGAGCGCATGGGGAGAGTAAATGTTTTGCCCAGAATCAATGGATGCTGAGCCAATGATAATACCTGAACGTAGTTCCCCATTTCTAAATTTGGCAGCTCTGCGTGTTAGGCCACATCTCTGCATGGATTCTTCTTTTGAGCTTCTTGATTTAAGCCACATTTGCCGGTTCAGATTGCTAACATTAAAAACTGTTTTTCTTGTGGCTCGCCATTGAGTTGCAGGCAATATGCATCTGTTCGCTTAACACATACTTCTTCCTGGAGAAGTTAGTTCACACTGCTAAACTGCTTTTCTTCCAATGGATCCAAGAGATCACGGCTTATGACCATCTCTTTGTGGAGTACACAGGCCGCACTAAAGGCAATATAAAGGAGAATCTTATCCCGATGGATAATTCTGTGCAAAAAGATGTGCTATGACCTTGCAAATGAGTCACCAGAAGAAGTCTAAGCCCATACGATCAGATCAAAGTCTCAGCTCAGTCTCCGAACCTCAGCTCTTGCCAGGGGGGTTTCTGTGGCTGGGAACTGTTGTGGAGTGACATGGGCTTTCCTTCACTCCGTACCCGAATATTGTTTCATTCATAGGTGAGAAAGGATGGTCATTTTAAGCGTTCAGTAGTAAAGGATTTCCTCATTTGACCATTCCTCTGACCCACTGCCGGATAGGGATGCTGCTTTGAAACCTATTCAACACATGAGGAATCTGCAAGTAGAAGTGTATGGAAAAAGCTACTTCTGTTTGGTAACAATAATTGTTTTGTGTATACTTTGTCTGCCTTGAGAGTTCACACCGATTTCCACATACTTCTCTGTCCTAAAAGATGGTCATAGGCCACATTAAACAGGTTCCAGTTTAGATTCTGTCACTGCCTCAGATTTATCGTAATTTCCTTGTCTCGGTCTATAAGGTCACAAATAAATTGTTGGTAAACTGGTGTTGTGAACCAAGGTAAGCACTGGTATTGCACCCGGTGCCAAGTTGGAACCCACGCCCCACTGCCTACACAGGAGAGCCATGGAAATGTTTCCAGATCCAGTCTGGCTCCTTGGGATTATTCTTTTGGTGAGGACTCTGCAGGTAGATATAGTATCCACTAGAAAGATTGTTACCAAATGTAAGTAACATTTTCTTCTGGCAGCCTTGCCTTGGCCTTGCAAATGCTTCCTGCCTTCTGGGCCAGTGCATCCTTGCCCTATGAGAGCAGGCAAAATATATTGGTATACCTGACAAAATGAAAAATCCCTCTTTTTATCTGGTCAACAATGGTTTCGATGCATTCAAAACAATGTGAAGTGCTACCTCAACTGTGAGCACACAATGGCCCAATTCATGGGCACAGCCATCACACTGCATGCATCTTCATGCTTGAAAGCGTTCCATTCTGGAAATATCCAACCTTCAATGTCAATCAGCTTTTTGGAGAGAAGGCAGATCACTTCCTGGAGACCTTCAAAAACAGCAGTGACTCAATTCACTCGCTGGTCCCAGTCTCTTCAGGTAAAGAGCAGTACAGTATGTTTTAAGCCGTCTCCAGGGCACAGCAGTCATTATAGCACTAACATTTGCAGCAGATTCTGAAGCTGCACCAAATGTACAACTACTTTTGGGCTGTGGTGTATCTAGGAGACGGCATCACTAGCACCAGCAGCTCCACTCACCAGTATAATCTGCTGGTTTTAACTCAAAACCTCAGACTACCCCTCTATGCCCCCAATTTCTCCACCAGTTCTGAGACGATCACTGATCCAGCTATTCCAACAGGGCTTAAGCTCTACCCTTTCTGCCCTCCCTTCCAGACCACTGTCCTTCCACTAGAATGTGTTCTTTGGCAAACAATTTGATTTAGAGCCAGAAGTTTTTACTTTGCTGAATAAAGACTCCATAGACTTGTGATGCCGGTGCAGAAAAAGGGCACTTGATTTTGCTCCCTTTATTTCTTTGATCCCCAAGATGGACCAGGGGACTGAGACCCCTTCTGGACGTTCCCTTCTTAAACCTTTTCATTCAGCGTGACAAGCTGATGCTGCTGTCCACAAGACAGATCTTCCTAGCCCTCAATGTGAGTAGTTGTTCCTGGACCACCAGAACGTCAACTTTCATCTACCAGTCCTACCTGCTTACAGGCACTTCATTACGTGCACCATGGAGTCTTGCACTGCCATTTCACAGTTTCTGATGTTGGGACTGACTGGTCTACGAGTTTTAGGCAAGGTGATACCTTGGTGGTAACTTCATTACAGTAGTTAGGGGGTCATTTTATTTCTGTACTTGGATAACTGAATGATAAAGAAAGGATCTCCTGCACGTGCCACAGAACAGCATTAGCGCACCATAACTATTTTCCACAACCTGGGCTTCACTGTCTGCACTCAGAACTCCGGTCTTGTAGTCACATTGAAGCAGAGGTTAACAAGGGCTGTGCTAGGCAAGCCCCTTATGAAGGCCTTCGCTGTTCCTCAGAGGACTACAGATAACCTGGATGTGTTTTTGCAGACACCAGCAATACTTTCATCAGTCCTACACCAGTTAGTTCTGGTAGCTTAACACATCCTGTTGTTGCTGCATGCCGGATGGTGAATGAAAGCCCTCAAATTGTGCCTAAGGAAGCAATACATACAGCATCAAGGGATCCTCTCAGCTTGGGTGCAGGTTTTTCACTATCAACTGGAATCTGCACATCACAAGGGAAGAAGCTGCACACGTGGAGTTTGAGTGGCGTGAACCAGAGTCCTACATCTTGCCGCCTGAAGTGCCACATGTCATCTTAGCTACCAGGAAACCATCCACAAAATTCATATGCTGGTCACTTGAACAAGGTTTTTTAAATCCAAGTTTAAAGTCTGAACCAATTTCATTCACGCCTTTCTAATATACCTCACTTCTCTCTAACCGTGGATAGTGTGAAAGGCTATTTGGCTTCCCCATACTCATTAGCCTTATTTATGTTACCACTAGTGGGTGGCGTATTTTCTGAAAGATAACATCTTGTTTCCTCCTGCTCTGTTTATTGTTCCTCAGAGGGATGTGAATTTCTGAAGACATCACATTCCAAGCCAGTGCACAGCTGCTTGATGCAACTTCAGGGGACATTCCGCTTCTAATTCTGACTGAATAAAGTATTTTTAGTGGTAAGAACTTTGATCCAAAAGGGGATCTCCATGCCCTTTGTTCAGCCACCCATCAGTTTTCTGTCCACCTAAACGAGATCTTGGTACTTGGCAATTTTTCTTGGCAAAAGAAGTATCTGCCTTTCACATGGGCCCCTCCCATTATTCTTTCATTTTAAATGTATCCTCCCACTAAGAAAGTGGAGCAGCTGCGTAGAACTAACCTCAGACGTGCAGTGTCTTAATACATTAGCTGCACACAATTACACCACAGTTATCAGCTTTTGTGAGCTTTGCTATGGCCCAAAAGTGCGAAGAGGGGACCAAGTACACCGTTTCACCTTGGATTATCCTTTGAATTGAAGTCTGCTGTGCCTTGGACAAGAAAGACTCTGCAACTGGCATTGGGATCCACTTCACCAGGGCCATAACTGCTTCCATTGTTCTCACCAGTGGTATTCTGATGGTTGACATCTGTTGAGTAGTCACATGGGTCATGTATGATATTTCCTGGCTGTGTTGTTTAACTTCTTTTGGGACCCATTCATAAGATGAGTCTGTAGGAGAAATATCCATTAGAAGAAAGTTCCTTACCTTCAGTAAGGCTATTTCTGGTGGATAACTACATCTTACTTTAGATTCTTCACTACTCTCCCTCCTTTTCTGTGAGTTATTGCTGCGATTAATCATTTCCTATGCAATCATATCTTGTCCTGTATTGTTGCGGTCATTGATTTTTTTTTCTAGGTTCCTTTTAGCATTTTCAGGGGGCATTGAAAAAGTCTCACTTACTTGATGTCATTATGCTGATTGGTGCACTGTATACTCTTATACCGTCGCTTTCTTGACCACCTAGTGGTGCTGGAGAGCTATTACTGATGGAAAAGGTTTCTGGAGCACGACAGGTGCCTGAAGGATATCCATATTTTGAGGAATCTGTGGGTAGAAGTGTCCATCAGAAATATTGTCACTGAAGGTATGTACATTTTTAATTCCCCAGGTGTTAGAATGGCCAATATGCTTTGCAAATTAACCGTCTACAGTGAATCTGCAAAGGGAGTTGTTCATGTGTTTATTACCCCTGCTCACTTTTCTGCACTTCAGATGATCGCATTGCCTACATCACTCTCCTGATCCAGTATTTTTAATTCTGTAAAGGGGGGACATTTAGAAATTCAGAACTTAACATTGTAACAAATAATACAGGGGACTTGTGTTATTAACAGTTGGAGTATGACTTGCTTACTTCTATCTCTATGCAGGAGTATATTCAGATGCTTATGCCTCCACTTATTCAGAAATGGAACATGTTGAAGGATGAGGATAAAGATCTTTTCCCATTGCTTGAGGTATGTTCAACGAAAAGTTAGCTTGATGTACTGCTTTCTAACAGTTATATTTACTGCATTTTTTCATTTGAGCTGGCCTCCATGTTGAATGCAATGCTGAGTGGTGCTAATATTGTGCTTATTGTTTGTTTCATATTTATACATTTGTCTTAATCTATAGCTTCTCCTGAGTCAATCTAAATAAAGCTTTAACTAGCTGGTAAAATGGGATTTCCTGGAAGTACAGATAGCACTAATGTGCCAGGACCCACCAACCCTAGAGGGTTCAGTGTGGCAAGTGGAATGCATTGTCTTGTGTACAAGAGGACTTGTGAACAATTCAATTGAAAGTTCATGTTCGGAGCTGGAAATTAAAGCATCTTTGAAACAAGGAAGTGAATGTAATTTAACTTTCTAGGGCAAAACAGAGCATGCTTTGTGGAGACAGGCAATATGGATTGGGTTTTTTACACAAGCTTGGCTCATGAACTTGGCTTATTTCAAAGGGCTCACTTTTCTTTTGTAGAAGAGCAAGTGGTAAGAAACTACAAATCGAACTACTGTTGCAAAGATGCTCATTCACAGGGACAGAGTTTTCATCCTGTAAAATTTGTGAAATGTGTCTGATATAATTTCAAAAAGATAACCATTTTTATCTTTCAATTACATGAACACTGCCCATAAAGAGCAATCACTTTGAAGAGCTAGATAGATAGCTTGCACTTAAAATTGTTCTTTGTCACAATTATTGCATGAGAGCTGCATAATGCCCATGTGAGAATATGTATAGAATGGATTGAGATGTGCCGAAAGAAGCCAGAGGATGAGGATGAGTGGGAGGGCACTAGTGGGTAAAAACTGCGTGGGTGAGGAACTAGGGATTGATCATTGAGAGGACAAAGTTTTGATTCTATTATGGCCTCTGTTAGAATTCTGTGTAACCTGAGCATCCCCTCACCCCCCACCAGGGCAATTGAAGTAGATTGCTGGCTCTTCAGTGTGCATGGTTGCTCATACATTTTAGATGCCAGACCCAGTAGAGGTTAGTATAGGTTAGTATAGGATATATTGCAAATATATTCCAGACACTGGGTGTGTGGAAAAAGAATACAGCTCTGCTCCCCTTCAGCTTCTTATCTTAATCCACTTGGAAGCCCCAACTCCAGTCAACCAAATGCCAAGATCCCACTCATTTCTGACCAGTCTGAACTCCTTGTCTGTAATACCTTGTTGGAAGATTACGGTCTCTGTGTGAGTTTCATTCTAAGTCTATGATCCCTGATAGATTCAGGTGAAGTCAACAATCACAGCTGCTGTGTCTCTACCATGGCCTTAACTGACCCACTTAAGCTATTGATTTTGTTCTAGTTGTGACAAATCTGTTTCTGCACTAATATATTCCATGTGTGTATTGTACTGTCCCCAAGATATCCCAGACATCTTACTGTTACTACCATTTATACAACTGCTCCCACTTGTGTCCTGTCCTTAATATGAGATTGTCTAATATTCCATCCCTCCTCCTTGAATACCTCATTTGTTATACATTTAGCTAGCAAAGAACTGTGTGAGCTAAGCATTGTGCTGCATTGTAATGAGGACGCTGCATCGGTACATTAAAAATGGGGCATTCAGTTAAGTAGTAAGAAATTTCATGTAATAAGTTGTGATTCCTAGGGAAAAAAAGTTAGGATAGTGATTAGATAGTATAGTGATTTTCAAGTTAGTATAGTGATCTCAGTGACAACACCAGATTTAAGCCATGTCCAAAAGTGTGCGGGACTTTATCCCAAAGAATTCAAAGGGCGTGAACCAACCCCATGGGTGACTGAAATTATGATCCCTTAAAGCAAATAAGACCATCTGCATCATTTTAGCCAAATTTGGTCCTTCTTTTTGGATAGTTTTGTAGAGAGTGAATTTAACAGTCTGGACATAACTTTCCAAAAGCAGCATGGAGATGCCTACTCCAAGTGATTGAGTCCCTCTTTAACAAAATAAAAAAAGATTCCTCATCCTCTTTGAATTTTCTACGGCCTATGATACAGTGTGCCAATAATTACTGGTTCTGACTCTGGAGAAACATGAATTTATCTGACAGTGTTGGGCTGGATACTACTTTCTCATTCAGATGGAAATGTCAGGATCCCAGAATCTCACTTACTTCTGTGCAATTCCCCCTAGGATCCATTTTCTTCACTGTCATCTTTAAGTTGTAGCCGGAACTCCTCAGATAAATACTTGAATAAAAAAAAATAATCCAGTTCCACTAACATGAAACCCACTCTACTGCAGATTCTCCATATCTGTCTCCTAATGTGTCTTAATAGCTGTTCTCATATCTGTGTACAATACGTTTAGTGGCCTGGTATTTCCTTACCATGAAAAATACCTCAACAGTCAATTCAATTCAATATTACTTTATTTCGATTTAAATTTATAAATCATAAAAAGCATACAATAAAAGACAATCAATAAGATACAATTCTTTAAAAGTTATTAAAACGGGAGAAGTAAAAAAGAAAAAAAAGAAAAAATCTTTCCAGAATAAAAAGGAGTGCTTTAGAATAATCGAGCATTCAGTGAACATAGCTAAAAAAAAATGTTTAAAATTTACACAATTATATCATTAGATAAAATCAATGATTCTTTAATCTAAAGTCTTTCGATGGTAAACAATAGACTTCAAGAAGCTGGCTACTGTAAATGTCAGTAAATCTCCTTCCAACATCTGCAGGAACAGAAATGCTGGGCGACATTGCCTGAGTCCTAGACTCCTCAAAATAGGAACAAGTAATTTTTTCCTGCTTTCAGCAAAGAATTTACAGAAAAGAATAGTATGCATAGTTGATTGTGCAGATATAAGGTCACAGGGGCAAACCGGTAGATTTTTTACCCAATTATTCTGAACTGGGAAGGCTATTATTCGGTGAAAAATATTCATCCTGAGTCTTACCAATAAATAGCGTTCATGATTTGTCATATTTAGGGTCAGATATGGCTGCAGGGTTGGGACCAGTTGGATCATTAGGCTATGGGTGACAGATGGTTTAGTAGCTTCACTCAATAGCCTCAACTCCTCCAGATGGGCGAGTGCTTTGGTTTTTAAAGTTTTTTTCTTGACACCTCACATATTGACGAGGGATTATAGAAATACTTGTCCCAGCCCAAATCATGGAGGAAAGTTGCAATGTACCTCAGCCACTTAGACCTATGAGCGTTATCCAGGTTTAAGCAGTCCGAGAGAAGTGATTGGGAGAGGGTCGCTTTATCTGAAGTCCATATTTTACGCCAAAGCAAGAGAGGCTCCACTTTTGCTAGGTCCACCAGATATACAAGTCCCAATTCTAGATGGCAAGCAAAAGTGCTCGTACTTCTCGGTACTGAGAGAAGAGACCTCAAAAAACAGTTTTCGACTTTCTGGATGATATCTAAGTTCACAAAGCCCCATAGGCCAGCCCCGTATAAGGCCACTGACAAGCATTTGGCTTTATAGATCTGGATGATTTCATTTGGGGCTCTATTGCCCAATTTCCTAATAAAGTTAAAAAGGGCTGTGACTGTTCTTAAAAAAAGTAATCTTCGAGTTTCCACTGCTGCTTTCCATGATAATTTGTTGTCTATTATTATGCCCAGGTAGGAATAAGTGTGGGTAGTAGCTATCTTTTGGTCGTTCAAATAAATACCCCTCATTTTATTAGCATTTGTACGGGAAGAGTTTGACCTCATGACAAAAGTTTTAGTTATGTTTATCCTGAGGTCAAGGCTTGCCATGAACGTGGAATATCTACTCAGATTTTTTTGTAGTTCGCAGGGAGTACGTGCCAATATAACCGAGTCATCTGCATAAAGTAATGCAGGTATTGGGCGTTTACATATCGTTGGGAGGTCCTGGGAACCCTTCAGCATTTCCTTCTCCAGTGCATTGGTATATAATGTGAAAAGAAGAGGGGCAAGGACGCATCCTTGTCTAACTCCTTTTTCTACTGGAAAAGGATCAGTCAGTTCCCCCCCCCCCCACCCCATAACGAACACGAGCAGAAGCCTTTGCATAAAGTTCTCTAACATATGTGAGTAAGTTCAGGGGGACCCCCATGTCAGCCAATATTACCCATAATTTGGAATGGGAGACACAGTCAAACGCGGCTGTCAAGTCCACGTAAACCATATATAGGTCACCCTTTTTAATGTGGACATATTTGTCGATCAAAAGAGAGAGATTAAGGGCCTGCTCGGTTGTGCCCATGCCCTGACGAAACCCATATTGTAAATCAGAGATGACCCTACCTTCGACAGCCCAATCTTGTAGTTGTTCAAGAATGACTCTCCCTGCCATCTTGCCCAAGGAGTCTAACAAGGATATTGGGCGATAGCAGGATACAGAGTCCCGATCACCCTTTTTGAAGATTGGGACTAGTATAGATTTTGACCAGGATGGTAGTAAACCCATCTTACAGGTAGCGTTCAAAACTCTGGTTAAAATAGGGGTCCACAAGGCCATTTGATCTTTAAATAGATCGATAGGGACTCCGTCTGGGCCAGGTGCTTTCCCATTTTTGCTTGCGTTCAGGGCCGAAGTGATTTGTTCCAAAGAGAAATGAAGGTCAATAGGGTAGATTAGAGATGATTCTTCTAATGTTTTAGAGTTCAGGCTGTGTGAATGCAACGCTTCAGGTAACTCTTTATCTACCGAAAAAATATTAGAAAAGTGCCGGACCCATTCCTTTTCCTCAATGGCTACATCTAGTTTAGCATGATGTGTGTTATCAAAAAAAGGAGACTTTACTATTTGCCAAAAAGCTGTCATATTTTTTGGGGAGCAAGATTCGTGTAATTGTTCCCAAAGCTGAGTTTTTAGTTCTTTTTTCCTGGTTTTTAGGGTTTGGTTATAGACTTTCCTGAGAATTACTATCTCTTGTGGGGACCTTGTTGTTTTTCTCAGTGCCGATTTTAAGTTGGAATATGCGGATGTGCAATCATGATTGAACCAGCCTTTTTGTTTATTTGAGGCGTGTGCTCTTTTTACCCACAATGCTTCATTGATTGCCACAATAATCAGTTCGAAGCTTGTAATTACCTCCGAATTGCTAGAATGTGGATTAAGACCGGTCATGATGGGTGAGTTAGCGTTTGTAATCACTTGTTTAGTCAACTCCATTGGCACTACATTTCCCCATTTGAGGGCATAACCATTTAATCTAGAAAGTGCTAGGTTATTTTGTGAAAGGATGGTTCCCATACCTCTCTTTGGCCTATGAGCCAGGGGGAGGGAAATGCTAAGGGGATAGTGGTCACTTAGCAAGACTAGGTGTCTAATAAAGGCAACGTCTTCAGTCCTCTCCGCGTTTGAAACCAAGATGTAATCTATGGTTGTTGAACAACCTCTCCCAAAAAAAGTAGGAGCCAAGGTTTGATTCTTTTTGGTCCTAGAATTTGCCTGAACCAAATCTAGATTGAATAAAATTTCGTTTAAGTAGTTGCCCAGAGTTGAGTGTCTAAAATGGGAAATGGAATTGTCAAATTCGTCCACTATGCCGCATATGTTCCCGTTTGGGGTATGATGGCATGGACCTAAGTTAAAATCCCCCCCCCCAAACAATCACCGCGTCACTTGTTTTTTTTGTTATTCTAGTTTTTAAAGTAGTCCGTATCTGAGATACCACAGAGATTGTTTCGGGCTCTGGGAGGTTGTTATAAAAATTCACTATAATAAATCTGTCCCCATCATATAAGGTCAATTCAAGAATCTGGGCGTGTAAATCGAGACTCATGGGGACTATTTTCTTTATGTTTAGGAGGTTAGAGATGTAAATTGATAAACCTCCTTTCGCTCTACCTGATTCAGAGGGTTGAGCTGAAGAGAAAAAGGTTTTATAGCCTACCATGTGTATTGGTTCAACAGTCCAGGTCTCCTGGAGTGCCAGAATGTCGAATGTAGGGGAAAAATTAATCCATATATCGTTATTAACCTTAGAACGTTGACCTGCTACGTTCCAATACAGGAACGTTATATGGGGACTTATCTCATCTCCTTGACCTGTTTTAGAAATAAACGTATGAGAGTTTTTAGAATTATATTCTGTATTTGGAGTGGGATAAATTTTTTCCACGGATGCGTGGTTAAATGAAAAATCCGTGGATACTAAGGGAGTCTGGACGTGAGTTGAAATGGCATCCTGGGGCATAGGTATATCAGGATTAAAGATTGTATTTTCCTCCACGATACTGGGGGAAACCTTTTGTAATCTATTAGTGTTAGTGATTTCTGCCCCATGTGACTTCAGTCAGTCCACTCCTTCCAGGTCTATGAATTCAGCATATCGATTGTGGAAGGGTAAAGTGTGGTCGCCCTGATTTGGGCGAGGAGGGTGAAAACAATGGTTCTGGGATTGGTGAGGAAATCTTGAGTGATCTAATGTTTGATGAAATGAAGTGACACAAGGATTTTTCTGTAAATGAAATGATGGAATGTGCTGATTATAGTTCTCTATGAGGGGCCTATTTGAGTTTGTCCTATATTGGTAATAAGAGTTAGAATAACCTCCTAGGTCTAATAAGGAGGGCCTTGGGCAGTAATCTGGATATTGTAAGGTATGCATATCTCGATTGCTTTGTTGGTTATAGGGGGGCCTGAAATAGGGATCCTGGCGCTGGAACAAGGGGCTAGTGCACCTATCCAAGCTTTGGGTTAGATGACTTATGTTGTTTTTAACCGGAAAATGTGCTCTAGGATAGAAATAGGTCAGGTCGTGTACCTTTATTAAATTGTAATCATTGAAAGAGGAGTAAGTTAAGATATGTTTTACAGCTCTTTTGTCTCTAAAATTAATTGTTATGATGTCACCCTTGATATCTTTTCTCCTACTTCCTAGCCAAGAGAGACGCCTAACAAGAAGGATTTCCCCATTGATCTCTGGAGGTAGAGGGCATTTTTGGCCAAGCCAAAATATAACTTTATTTTTTAGTTGGGAGTGGCGTTCACTTTTCCCATCCTCTAAGGGAGGGACTCCAGTTAGGACCACTACCAGAGGAACAGCTTCCGGAGGAAGGTCAACATTACAGTGTGGTTGAATAGGTGACCTTGTCAAATCTTGATGGTCGGTATTTATTTCTGTAGGTTGCTTCAATTTTTGTTGGGATTTGAGTTTCGAAGCCACCTCCGGCTCCAGGTCTTTGAGGGGTCCATCACTACGTGTCTTTCGAGAAGGCAACGTATGCTGGATGTTTAGTTTTGGCGGGCTAATCACTCTAGTAGTTGGACCCTCTTGGTCAGTGTTGGATGTTGGCGATGGGCTCATTGAAGGGACTAATTGAGGCTTAACTATGTCCTTGGTTCCCTTTTTAATCTCCAAGTTTTTTTTCTAAATTCTCCAGTTGAGACACTATAACTTTTAATTTTTCTGTTAATGGTAAGATGAGGGATCTGATCATTATCCCAAAATTCTCCAATAATACGTGGTTTATTATTTCACTTTGTGAGTTATATGTATCGAGTGTAAGAACTTTATTTGCAGAGTTACTTAGTTTAGTAGTTAATATGTTGCTTTTGGGCTTTGATTTTTTCAATAGAGAGCTCTTCTTTTTCCTTTTTTTTGGTATGGGGTCTTGTGCTCGAGGGGTTACCAGAATGCTAGGTTCGCTTTGCTGGATTAACTCTACAGATGGTAAACGAGCCCTCAGAACAGCTTTTTCAAGTGAAGTCTTATTCAATAAGGGAGATGAAATTTTGTCATTTACTGAGTCTAGGGGAGGAGTGATGTCCCTAAGAAGTAAGGGTATACCATCTCCGAAGGAGACATCAAAACCATCTCTATCATATGGGGTAATGCATTGTAAGGAGGACATTTCCTGTGAGGGAAGATCAAGTAAGCGACTATTTTTTGCGTGTTCTACAGAGCGACGTCTTTCCGCCCGTAAATCCTCTAGAGCTATAGCCCTATCGATTTCTGTAATAGGTCTAATGACAAAATTGTCCAATGTCCCACATTTAGTAGATCCTCTCCCAAGAGGCTTGTCTTTTGGTCCAGGCATACTCATGATTGGTTATTTTTTTTTTTTTAAACAAACAGTACGTCTACCAGTGTGGTATTAGGACCAGTGCATACAGTTTAAGTGCTATTTATCAACTTTAACAAATGCATCAACGCTACAGGGTGTTTTTGTCAGGTAGTCCACTTACGGGATATTATAGGCTTTGATACACACACGGGAAATCCTATTTGCGACGTACGGGCCGTGGCCCAGTCCAGACCTCTGAGGGCCACAGAGGGCCCGCCGTCCGCGCGCGGTCCCGCGACGCGGGGAATGACGCAGATTTTATGCGTCTCCGTGCGCTGGTCTGATGACGCTGTGCCTGTCCTGGGAAATCTGGGAGCTGTAGTCCGGTTTTTCCTTCACACCACACTGCGGCCGCGAAATCCTGAGCGCGGCGGCGGGAGTGAGGAGATACAACCCCATGGGTGACTGAAATTATGATCCCTTAAAGCAAATAAGACCATCTGCATCATTTTAGCCAAATTTGGTCCTTCTTTTTGGATAGTTTTGTAGAGAGTGAATTTAACAGTCTGGACATAACTTTCCAAAAGCAGCATGGAGATGCCTACTCCAAGTGATTGAGTCCCTCTTTAACAAAATAAAAAAAGATTCCTCATCCTCTTTGAATTTTCTACGGCCTATGATACAGTGTACCAATAATTACTGGTTCTGACTCTGGAGAAACATGAATTTATCTGACAGTGTTGGGCTGGATACTACTTTCTCATTCAGATGGAAATGTCAGGATCCCAGAATCTCACTTACTTCTGTGCAATTCCCCCTAGGATCCATTTTCTTCACTGTCATCTTTAAGTTGTAGCCGGAACTCCTCAGATAAATACTTGAATAAAAAAAAAAATCCAGTTCCACTAACATGAAACCCACTCTACTGCAGATTCTCCATATCTGTCTCCTAATGTGTCTTAATAGCTGTTCTCATATCTGTGTACAATAGGTTTAGTGGCCTGGTATTTCCTTACCATGAAAAATACCTCAACAGTCACTTGGAATTGATTTTTATTAGCCAATTTTGCTGGTTTCTTTAGTGAATTATGAACCTCTGTGAAGAATGGTTCCCCAGTATTATATCTTTCTTAGATTCACATGCTTGAATTTTTCCTGTTGTCATGGTGGGAGCCCCACGGTAGAAACAATAGAAAAGCATTGCTAGTAGATAGGCCCTAGAATACCGATTTTAAACAAAAGAAATTGTTAACCTATTGACCTTGTTTTAAAGCATCCAAATTTCAGCCAATCAGAGCAGAAACCCCAGTCAGCTCTTTATTGACTTTTGAACTTTCAGCTACTTCTGAGGTACAGTGACAGAGAGAATACATCTCAAATTTTAGGACATGTCTGAGTCCAGAAAAAGGCTTTTTAGGCCTTGACAATCTTGTGGCAAATCCAGGCTCTATTCAGAAGATCCCCACCAAAGAGTGCTTATACTGCTTGCACCCCCAACACAAGCCAAAAGAATGTAAGTACTGCCATACTTTTTCTGCAAAGGCGCTAAAAGACAGAGTGACCAGACTATTGCTCTGGCTCCAGAGAAAGGAGGCGACTCTGTCAGACTCTGATTCTGACAGGGATAAAAAAGGACATAAATCTTCTAAAAAGCATAAAAATTAAGACTCTACTTCATCTGCCAGAGAACCTAAGAGTGCGAAATCCCATTCCAGGGAACCAAGTGCTGGGAGGTTGAGTGACAAAGATCATCCTAGAGCATCACCCTCCCTAAAAATATCTTCATCTGCTCCATCTTCAGTTACTGTAACACCCTTCAAGAAGCCAGTTACAAAAAATATGCCCATCTACGGATCCATCTGCGTAGACAACTCAGTTGATGGCCGCTTCTTCGAGTGTGTTGACGATAGCGTTAACCCCGTTGACAGTTACCTCTGCAGTGTAAACGGCGAGAATGTCGACGACCATCTCCTCCTCATAGTCAAAGGCTCTGATGACTGCATCGTTGACGAGACCAAAGAGACTGTCTCCATTTCCACAAAAGGGGTTCCAGTTTCTCTTCAGGCGGATATATACAAATGTTGCCATTACCACTTGTGAAACTCTTAGTTTCATTACTTTGGAGACTAAGGTATGTTTGGCCCTGCGTATAGTTCTTCACAACTGAATGTGAAGTGCCAAGAAACGAAAGAAAAGGTTGACCAGGGTCAAACCACTTTCCTGCAAGGGGAATTTTCTTGCCAGGAAAGAATAAGAGAGGTTGCCAGCAGGTATGATGCTTCTGAGGACCACCATCCCTACAAAGAGAGGAAAAACACCATCTACAAGAATCCTCAGTTACAGTTCCTGTGTCTCTGGTTACAGATCTACAGTTAATGATCAATGATTATTCCAAAAGCTTTCTGGATGCTAATTTATCTGCTCCACAAACTCTGAGACGTAAGGTTGTTGCTGACTCTGCGCTTCTTCAGAGAAGCCCTGCAGTATCATTTCATAGAGGCAGGCCTATTCCCCTACTAAGGGATAGTCTAGCTGAGAGTGACAAGCATCAATCTGAAAAAGGTGAAATTCTGTTTGATGCAGCATCTGAAGACCTGAATGGGATGAATTCATCGCCCCTCTACCTGCTTCACCAACTCCGCCTCAGCCGAATAGCCACCTGCATATATAGGTGGGATTCACAACCTGCATCAAAGGGTTTTGACCAACTCTTCCAACTAAGCATACAGAATGCTTCTTGTATGACTTTAAAGATGTTGCTCAATGCTCCGTGAGGTCCATACCAATTGTGGATTACATTTGAGAGGAGGGACTGCATTTAATGAAGACTCTAGTATCTGTAGGTGCAGTGATGCCAAAACATGACAGAAAATATAGGGCACCAGAAAATGTACCAACTTGTCTTATTGGTCATCCTAGGCCTGATTCTGTTATCATGCAGGCAGCACAGAGAAGGGCAAAGAATCCACCCTCTCCATGCACGGCTCCACCCGATAAAGAAGTCTGTAGACTCAGTATCATTAGGAAAAGGTTTGTGGCCATGGCAGCGACTGCGATCAGAGCCTCTAATGCCCTAGCAGTTCTAGGAATATATGACCACCAAATGAGATCTGATCTGTCAGTATTTATCTTGTATCTTCCTGTCGACAAACAGACCAGATATCAGTCTTATAAACAGCAGGGATTGTGTTCCACCTATCAGTCACAGACAACCTACGGAGCTGTTACAGGTTTCAACTGTCCTCAATAACCAGCTCGAAGACGCACTCCGACTTGAGGGAAATCTCAGGACACCTCTTGGAGATAATGATAGGTCTCTGGCATCAGCCGTCTCCGTCCCACCTCACAAATTCGGCGATTTTCATTCCAAATTCTTCAGTTGTTTTAAAGACATCTCTTCTGACAAATGGGTGTTGGACGTAAACCAGCATGGTCAGACCTTGGAATTTGTTCAAAAGCCTCAATATTATCCACCACGCAAAACATCTCACTGGCACCTAGTTTCATTGACGAAGGAGATGTGTGTGTTTCTCTCTAAGGGTGTAGTAGAAGTTCTGCCAGATCAGCGCAACAAAGACTTCTAATCTAGCTTTTGGGCAAATGGAGACAGCTGATGGATTTTAAGCTTCCAAACAAGTTCATCAAGAAGCAATCCTTCTGAAGGGTTTCTTTGCTGGAAATTCTTCAACTAGTGGATCCAGGAGATTTCATGACATCATTAGATTATGCGTATAAACACATTCCCATCAAAAATTTCTTCTCTTCGAGGTGGCAGGGTGCCACTATCAATTCAAGGTACTTCCTTTTGGCCTTAAGTCCGCCTCAAGAGTCTTCTCGAAATGCATGGTTCCTGTGGTCGCTTTTCAGGGAAGATCAGGCCACCAAGTATTCCCCTACTTGAATGATTGCCTTATAAAAGGACTGACCTTTCTCTCAGCCACTTACTCAACTCGTACCTGTCCAAAACTGTTCCAGTCTCTGGGCCTACTATTAAGCAAAGAGAAGTCCTCTTTAACTCTCCTTAGACACGAGGACTGCAAAAGTGTTTCCGACTTCAGAGAGAATCCAACAGCTCAAAATAACAACCAAACTGCTGTCTACAAAAAAGTATACTTCAGAACGCAAGTACAAGTCCGTGTTGGGGATGATGTCATCCTGCATCCCGTAAATACCAAACTGCCAGTTATGAATGCGCCCACTGCAGGAAGAGCAGGACAAGCAGTGGGTGCAAATTCGAGGGCCTTTCAAGGATTCCATCTCAATAACTCCTCAGATGAATTCGGCAATGTCCTGGTGGGTGTACATACAGCATATTTCCTAGGGCCTTCTTTCATTTATCCCAGTTAGGCCTCACATAGTGATGATGACAGATGTTTCTCTCGAGTGATGGGGTGCTCATCTGCAAGATCTGGAGATCCACAGCAAGTTGACTGTTCAGGGAGCTTCCTCCCATATCAATCTCTTGGAGCTGAAAGCAGTCTTTCTGGGTCTCCAAGCTAGCTTACCCAGGTTACGTAATTCCCTGGGGTTCGGACGGACAACACCACCACCACGTTCTACCTGTCAAAGCATGGGGGAACGAGATACAAGGTTCTCTCAGCTCAAGCTTAATAGAGAACTCAGTGGGAATGGGTGCTCAACAACATCACCGTAAAAGTGGAGCGTGACCTAGGAGAACACAACGAATGGACAGACGCCCTAAGTCGAACGGACAAACAATGTCACGAGTGGGAGCTAAATCAATATCACCTGCCCAAAGTTTTCCATCGATGGGGGAACACCCAACTTAGATCTTTTTGCTACCCTGCTTAACAAGAAATACAATCTGTTTGCCAGCATATATCCTCAACCAGGATTCAGAGGAATTACATTCATTCTGGCTTGGACGGGGATGTTTGCATATGCCTGACCGCCTTTTCCTCTCATTCCCAGGATCACCTGGAAGATGAAGCTAGAACCAGGACGTCTAATTCACATAACTCCACTTGATTCTAGACCTCGACACAGAGGAAGGAGATACAATACGGAAGTTTAACTCCTCTAACCCTGATGAAGTCCTAAGGGACAAAAAGCGTTGGCTGGGCTGATGTGCAATTGTGTTTAACTAACTACTTCAATAAACGTGGATCTGGACATATGTGCAAGACTCCCGAGAAATTCAATTGCACTCTGATAATGGACACATTTCAATATTTCATCTTTCTATAATTTATTCTAGAATGCTCTAAAATTGAGCTATATTTATGACCTGTTGTGTGATCCTTTTCATTGGTTTGAACTGGTGAAAAAACAAGTTACTTACCTGCACACTGTAGTTCTCCAGTATTGATATTTTTCATAGATTCACATGCAGCCCGTTTAGGCTCACCATTACTTCACCTCTTATGTTATATCCGGGTATTACACTTGTTCTCGAAATATGAGGTGTGATTGCTCTGCAGGGTAAGAAGAGTGTTTCTGGGTCTCTGCTCTGATTGGCTGAAGTTTGGATGGTTTGAAACAAGGTCAATAGGTTAACAATTTCTATTGTTTTAAATAGGTTTTTTAAGGCCCATCTAATATCAATGCTTTTCTATTGGTGTTACCGTGGGACTCCTGCCATGACAACGGGGAAGATTCAAGTATGTGAATCTATAAACGGTATCAATACTTGAGAACAACAGTGTACAGGTAAGTAACTTGTGTTTTCCTACAACATTTGAACGTTCATATATTTACATGCTTGAATCATTCGTCAGGCTGGGATTCCCCAATAACTATAAAATAGCAGTAGTAGTATAAATCTTTATTCGGTTATAATGAGACAATAATAACCACAAAAGTACATACATAAAACATATCAACAAAAGTGTGCATTTTATAAAAGGCTCCTTATAAAAATTATTTACTCAAGGTTCAATCTATGTTTAAAAATACATTTTAAAAATGTGCTTACGCATTTCGTAGTCAGCGCGGAATTTAGAGATTGTAGATACAACATAGCAGGACGACATCTTCTAAAACCAAGGGTTCTCAACAACGGTATTAACCAGAGATTGCGATGGGGAGAATAGTATTTGCAAAACAATACGGTATGCATGGTTGTTTGCTCCGAGATCTCGTCACAAGGGCATAGCGGTAAACCCTCGTTCCAGTTTGGATTTTTGCGGAAGGCTACAAGCTTGTGAAAGAGATTCAATCTGAATCGTGTCAACAGGAAACGTTCAAATTGTGACTCAACGTACACCAGATACGGTTCCATTTCCAAAGTGGTCATGACTATTAAAGAATGTTGAACGGATGTTTTTCTTATCTGGTTACTCAGCCGGGATTCTTCCATGTAGCTGAGGGCCTTTATTTTTAAATCATTCTTTGTTATTTCTGCAATTAATTCGGGGTTGATAAAATATTTTTTGAGGCCAAGATCTGTGAGGAAATTTTTCACATAAAGCAGCCACTCAATTTTCCCCATATGTTCTAGGGACATACAGTCAGCCACTATTTCTTTTGTGAATGAATTGTCCGTTGACGTCCAGATACGGCGCCACAACAAAAGAGGTTGGATCTTCACCAGATCTTCTATATGGGGAATTCCGATTTCTGCATGGCAGGCATAGATCGATGCTTGCTTCGGTGCCATCAAAAGAAATCGGATAAATGTGTTCTCTGCTACCTGCAGAGCATTGGTATGTTTGTGACCCCAAAGGCCCGCCCCGTAGAGAGCAGTAGAATGGCACTTGGCTTCGTAAATGCGAATAAGCTCTGGTGGTGGTCTCTTTCCGAGCTTCTGGGAGAACTTTATAAGAGCGATTATTGCTCGCAAAAGTTGGTGTTTGCGAGCTTCAATGGCTGCTTTCCAGTTGAGTTTGTCATCTATCATGACCCCAAGATATGGATATTGTGTGGTTGAGTCAATTCTCTCTTTATCCAGACAGATGGAGGTCCTTTCCCCTTTCTTTCCCTTTCCTGCCACCATAACATATGTTTTCTTAATGTTTATTTTAAGGTCCAGCCTAGCCATAAAGTTAGAATATCTGTCTAGAGCTTTCTGGAGCTCTCGCGGAGTGCGTGCCACTATTACAGCATCGTCTGCATATAAGAGCGCGGGGACGAGGCGATTTTTTACTCGTGGGAGGTCCTGAGCCCCTCTCAACATCTCAGCTTCAAGACTGTTAGTATAGAGAGAAAATAGAAAGGGGGCCAGGACACAACCCTGCCTCACACCCCGCTCTACCCTGAAAGAGTCGGATAGTTCGCCCTGTGTTCCAAAACGAACCGTCGATGAGGCATTGGAATAGAGTGCATGGAGGAGGTATATTAGGTCAGAGTCTATGCCCATATCTGCGAGCACTGACCAAAGTTTCGAGTGGGAAACGCAGTCGAATGCCGCAGAAAGATACACATAGACCATGTATAACCTTCCTTGCTTTGCTGATACATATTTTCCCACCAATAGTGATAGGTTCAGTGCCTGTTCAATTGTTCCGAACCCCTCTCTAAATCCAAATTGGATATCAGATAGGATATTGTGATCATTTACCCATTCCTGGAGACGCTGGAGAACCACTCTACCCAGGATTTTCCCAAGCGAGTCCAGTAATGAGATTGGCCTATAGCAAGTCACATCGTCCCGATCTCCCTTCTTAAATATAGGGACCATAATCGAATAGGTCCAGGACTTAATTAACCCTCACTTCATTACTGCATCAAACACTCGTTTTAAAATTGGAGCCCATATATCTAATTGAAACTTAAAAAAATCAACAGGTACGCCATCAGGACCGGGAGCTTTTCCGCGTTTACTTTTTTTGATAGCGTTTATAATTTCATTAATATCGAAGTTTAAAAAAATCGGGAATATACTATTTTGTGGGGTCTGTTCGCTTTCTTCTAATGGTTCAGTTTCTGATGTTTTCCCAAAAACTTTAGAAAAATGATTTACCCATGTTGGGCCATCGATTGCTCCCTCTATTATGGGCTGGTCGCTGGGATCGTTCAGAAAGGGGGTCTTTACGACTTTCCAGAACTGCTCGCTATTTCTACTCTGCGAGCTCTCATATAATTGGTCCCAGAGCGCTTTTTTCAATTCTTGTTTTCTGGTTTTACAAGCTAGTTGATAGGACCTCCTTAAAGTACGAATCTCCTCTTGATCCCTTACGGATTTTGTTAGTGCTTTCTTTAAGGCTTTATGCGCTGAAGTGCATTTATGGTCGAACCACCCTTTTTTCCCGCCCCTATACCCTTTCTTATTGCTTGTTAGAGAGTCCCTTGCTTTCTCCATGATTAGACCAAAATTGTGAAGAAGATCTTCTTCACTGGTGTCAGTGTCCAAGCACTTCACAATTGCGGGATATACCGCGTGGACTACCTTATTCGTTATGGCTGCTGGGTCTATCTTTCCCCAGCCTAAGGCATAACCATTTATTCTTGTAAGGTATATATTATTCTGGGTGAGAGCAGTCATCATTAGTTGGGGTGTAAATTGCACCTGACCGATAACCAGTTCAAAGGCCAATGCTACATGATCACTTAGGGTGTTGGTTAATAGTCTGAAGCTCTGAGCCTTATTCTCAAGAGTTACTGAGACCAGTATATAATCGATCGTCGACTCCCATCCCCTACCCAAATATGTAGCCTGTGGTTTCCTGGTGGCGGTATTAATTTCGTTTAAAATCACTAGACCAAGTTCTGACATTATTTCATTTAAAAGGTCTCCTACCTTGGTATGGCAGAAATGAATCCTATTATTTTCAGTTTTTTCTGTCATGCCACAGATATTGATGTTTTTTTTGTCGCAGGGGTGGTGGTTAAAGTCGCCACACCACACGATGCTAGAGACATCTAGTCCTTGCGTCTTTTTAGTCAGAGTTGAAAGTTTATTGCGGATAGACCCAAGTAGATCTACTCTCTCACTTTCTGGTAAATTATCGTACATATTTACCAGAATTAATGTCCCGTTCTTCGGGAATGAGAGTTTCAGTGTCTGGTAGTTAGGAAATAGGCCAAGAAGCGTTATTTTTAATCCCATTATAGTATTTTTTATAAACACCGTCAGACCCCCCTTAGCCCTTCCGTGAGCACTTGCCACTGCCGGTGTGAAATAAGTTTTATAGCCTAGCAGGTGCTGTTCATTAACAGACCATGTCTCCTGTACGCAGATTATGTGATAGTTCTCGGCAAAGTCAAGCAGACTCCCGTTCGTTATTTTTGTACATAGGCCAGCAATGTTCCATGACATGATATTTATTTTTAGGTCATTATTTGTACATTTATTTGTACGGGCTGCCTCTGCAACTGGTTGGTACTCTACGTCTCACTTCTCCAGAACTTGATAAGCACAGGTATTCCCCTGAATAATAGTATTGGGTCCTCTAGACGATGTTAAGATGACTATTGGGTCGAGATTGCTATTTTCCGTTATTTGCGTTTCTGGGCTATTACTTCGAAGAACAGTGTCCTCGGATGTGTTTTGGTTTTCTATGATTGGTTTTTGTGGTCGAGCCTGTTCTACAGAAAGTCAATCTACATTTTCTAAATCAGTCAAGACTGAATAGCGATTTTGAGTCGGTAGATTAAACCTGGGAAATAATTCGGAATGGTAATTTTGAGGTAGATGATGAGATGGGTGATTTGGGCGCTGGAATAAATGTTGATCGTTAGTCAAGCACTTCCCCCATAGGGTACGAGTTAAATGAGTAGTTGCGGAAATTTTGATGGGGAATTTGCTGGTCTACTTCTCTCCAAACTGGGAAGGGATTTCTTTCGGGATAGGATTTAGAGTGAGAAACCAATTCCCGTGGATAGAAGTAGTTGACATAATGCGTCGTAATAGCGTCCCCCCCCCCCTCTGGCTTGATACCAGTCTCCAATGCATCTCACAGCTCTGTGATCCCTAAAATGTATTATTATTGCGTCCCCCTTCTTTTCTTTAGGTCTAGTTCCCACCCAACTGGTGCGTCTCACCATTAAAATTTCCCCGTTTATGTCAGCGGGAAGTGGTCGGTTATGATTTAGCCAATAAATGATTTTATTTTTTAGAGCGTAGAAGTTCTCTCTCGTACCCTCTGCCAGTTCAGGTACCCCTGTCATAACAATGGTATACGGGGCTGATTCTGGGGGTAAATCCACCCTTCTACTTGGTGTAATATTCTCGAATTGAGTTGGCCTTGCATCTTTTCTATTAACCATGATGTCTTTTTCCTCCCTTCTTATTTCTTTATCTTTAAGTGGGGGGATGGTTTTACTTATATCAGTAATTTCATTGGGAGGTTTTTCCGCTGATTTCCCACCCAGGGCGGTGCTCAATTTCCTGTACGTGCCACTAGTTGGTGGTTGTTCTGACACAGTGGGGTGGGGAATCACTAGAGCAGTGGTGCTGGTTTTATTCTGGTTTTTTAGTAGTTCAGAGAGGGTCAAATTATTCCCTTGAATTTGTTTGCCCAAGTCGTCCAAATGCAAACTTATTAATCTTGTCCTCTCTAAGAGAGGAAGAAGAAGAGACTTAATCAAAGTCTCCATTTTAGTGAATAAGTCACCCATTAAATCTTGATCAGCGGGAATTCCTATAGTGTTAGTGCTAGAGAAAAGGTTGTTTGACACTGCTGGACCATTGAGAACAGAGTGCTGCACAGGGGATCTAGTCTTCTTCTTCTTGGCTACATGTGTTTTAACGGGGGGGGCCTCGTCTCTTTTTTGGGGTATGTCTAATCTCGTGGGTTTCTTTAGTCGACGGTAGGGAGATATCCAAGTTCGGTGAAACTGATAGCCTGGATGAAGTTGGGGTACTTAGATGGTCCGACGAGATAGACACACCTGGGGAATTTGTTGGGAGGATTATTACTTCCTCATTTTCAGAGGTAGCGCCCATTCTCTCAGTTGTCACCCCTGGAGAGAGTACCTTCCCGATTGTTCCCAATGAGGAGCGTTTGCCAGTTAGCAAGTCAAGGGATAGGCGCTTTTCGGTATCCGCAATTTCTTTCTCCAGAACAGTAGTCACTCTTTTAAAGAATTGATCTATTGTGCCGGAGACAGGTCCCTTAGAGGTGTTGACAATTAGGGTGCGTGTTTTCCCTGCTTCTAAAGACATGGTAACTACCCGACCAGCAATAGTGCTGTAAAACAAACCCCAAAAACAAGTTCAGTTTGAAGTGTCAATGCAGTACCAAAAATAGGAGGTGCAAAGGGCCGTAATTATAGGAGAGTATGACATTTACCACACAGTAGAGGTTAGTGTTGTGGCCCGTCCCGTCCTCAGACGCCCTCTGACGGCCTCAGACGGCCCGCTCTTTGCCCGGTCTTCGCCCTGGGCGCATCCCGCTGGCGCGTGAGAGCGGGAGTCTTATAAAGTTGTAGGAGCAAAGAAAGAGGCGGGGCAGGGAAGAGGAGGCAGGTGTGCGAAGTAAACTAGCCGGCAGGCAGGCACCCTGGTCCTCGCAGTCCCGGTCTTGAAAGCCTCTCCAGCGTCCTCCCTGGAAACAGCACAGCGTCCACGCCACTCGGGCGAATCAGGCAGGGATCAGACCAGTTCCAAGATGCACAGGTCAGTGGCAGCGAGCGGCTCCCGTGCAGCGGGGGCCGCGAGAAGTAATATAGTGGCAGGAGGCGGGGCAGGGAAGAGGAGGCAGGTGTGCGAAGTAAACTAGCCGGCAGGCAGGCACCCTGGTCCTCGCAGTCCCGGTCTTGAAAGCCTCTCCAGCGTCCTCCCTGGAAACAGCACAGCGTCCACGCCACTCGGGCGAATCAGGCAGGGATCAGACCAGTTCCAAGATGCACAGGTCAGTGGCAGCGAGCGGCACCCGTGCAGCGGGGGCCGCGAGAAGTAATATAGTGGCAGGAGGCGGGGCAGGGAAGAGGAGGCAGGTGTGCGAAGTAAACTAGCCGGCAGGCAGGCACCCTGGTCCTCGCAGTCCCGGTCTTGAAAGCCTCTCCAGCGTCCTCCCTGGAAACAGCACAGCGTCCACGCCACTCGGGCGAATCAGGCAGGGATCAGACCAGTTCCAAGATGCACAGGTCAGTGGCAGCGAGCGGCTCTCGCGCAGTGGGGGCCGCGATAAGTAATATAGTGGCAGGAGGCGGGGCAGGGAAGAGGAGGCAGGTGTGCGAAGTAAACTAGTCGGCAGGCAGGCACCCTGGTCCTCGCAGTCCCGGTCTTGAAAGCCTCTCCAGCGTCCTCCCTGGAAACAGCACAGCGTCCACGCCACTCGGGCGAATCAGGCAGGGATCAGACCAGTTCCAAGATGCACAGGTCAGTGGCAGCGAGCGGCAGTAAGCAGTCTTTAAATGGATATAGGCCTCAACAGTATTTATTTAGTGAAGGGTCTACCTCATTTGAAGCACAAACTTTCTCCATTGAGGTGGAAGTGCTGATCTCTCCTACTCCCCCCTACAGGTACCACAGCTCAGATTTCCTCCCCATGTTGTTTGGGAGGGAGTCCCCTAGTAGAACCAGCCCTAACGTCTGCTATCAGCATGCATTTTATAGGGTTTTTTGGGGAACTGTCCACTGTGAGTCAGGAAGACCTTTTTTCCTGTCCCTAACTGCCTTCATGACTGACAAGGAAAAAGATCCCTAGTGAAATCTTTTCTGAATGTGGGCAGAATATCTGCACTGATTACCCTAATAGCCTGCAAATGTATTGTCATTATCCTGCATACAAAGAATCTCACTGTAATATTTTTTTAAACTTCTTCCAAAACTCTGAAGTCTAGAGAAAGGAGATTGACACTTTACCTGGATAAAATAGTATTCCCCAGTCCAAAGACTATTCCCCCTCCTATGGGGCTAATTCTGTGAAAAGTGCTCCACCAAGCACTGACACAAGGCGCCACAAAAAAGGAAATGTAAGCATTTTTTCAGAGCAGGCCTTTTCACAACCTCCTCAAAAGTACACATTTTTGTTTCCTTCTAACAACACTACAGATGCGGTGAAGAGCAACATCCACAGACAATGCTATGAAAATCCAACTTTACTGAAGCCCTGACATGCCCGACATCACCGTGAATGCAAAGTCCCTAGACTTGACTAAGAGGATTTCATCCGCGATGACTCCTCCTCCATTGAAGCCTATAGGTCATCCCTCTTCGGCGGCGACCGAAAGCACCCTGAAAGTGGCACCATTGACATTGCCAGCGACTTCACAACAGCTGTCCATCATTCAGCTGCCAACTCGAACCACCTACTTGACAATACTGTCGATGGTGTCAGCACATGTGCTTACTTATATTTGAAAGTTCTATACTGTGGCTGATGTCAGCAACCAGGACGAATGCCTACAGCATATACTCATATGCAACTGTGTGACACTATAAACCAGAATTTGAGCTGAAAGGCTTATGAGGAAGAGGATGACTATTAACCTCAAACCTTTGCGTCCTAAAATACTCAACCCTCTTGTGGTCCTCAACGCTATTCTAAGAAACCTAAGGTGATGCAAGTGCCTGTTACATTTATGACAACTCTGCAACAAATGATGGACACCTTCCAGATGCAGATTGCACAACAGCCAGTGGGATAGCTAGCAGTTGGCCCAACACCTGTACCACTTTTGCTGCCACCTGCTTCATGAACACTGATTCCAGCACCTCTTCCAATGTTGGAAACACCTCCTTTGCACTCTCCTCCTGCATATGCACAAGCTCCACATCCTGTTCCATGAACAACAGAGGACATGGGAGAACAGAATACATACGATTCCAACCAGTTATTCAAAATGTAGGTAGAGGACAAGCTGCAAGAAGGGGAACAAGACAACTGAAAACATGTGGGAAGATTATATATCACCAAAATGGGGAGAAAAATCACCCACACAACCGGAATCCTCTTCTAATGACATAGCAAACTATAAAAATTCAGTCTCCATATGGTGTCAGTAGAGCAGCAGTCTTTGACTTGAAAGAGCAACCTGGTGAGGATGTAAAATCAGTACCATCCAGGAGTTTGCTAAATTATTGAATTCATTTGCAATTATGAAGGCAGTAGTTCCTGTTTGAAGAAGAAATATAGTGCCCCGGATTCAGCTGTATCCTAAACCCCCAGATTTTGCCATCGAGGAAGCAGCAAACACTTGATGGAAAAATCCTGTTACACTGCCTTCTGCACCGCCTGACATACAGCTGAAAGATGGATGATCTACCATTCAGGGCTAGCTCCATGACTAAAAAAAAAAAATTAAAAAAATGTGACTGTGATCGTGGCCCGTTTCAATGGGAGATTTAGCATGAGGTCTTGTGACAGACAAGAGAGATGGTCAAGGGTTAGTTAAGAATGGTCCAGTGCATGGGCAGCCATCAGAGATGCGGCTATAGACCTGTCTTAAGAAGGCTCTCACTAACTGGCAAAGGCTGAGGTCCTACAAAGACGAGCGTGGCTACGTTTCACAGCATTTCGCCCAGAGGCACAATCCAAACGTTTGGACATTCCCAATGAAAGGAAAGCACTATTTGAAAAATATGTGGGTGAAGTCCTGCAAGATATAAACACAGATATGTGCACTACCCCTAAGAAATTTGCAGTATAGGATCCCTTGGTCAGGTGCTTTTAGTGGATCCAGGCAATCATAGGCCTTCAGCTTCACCTAGTTCACCTTCTTCCAATTTCTGGGTTCACTGCTGGACTAGCCCACCAGGAGTGGCTCACGCCCCCCTAGTGTTAGCCCCAAAAACAATGCATCTCGGCACACCTTTACTCCCCTCAGTGGAAGCGACATCTACAACACTTCTTGTGATCAATCCATTTTACCTCTTCAGCAACCCTCTACCACCTCTTATCTTCAAAGAAATAAAAGCTGCCATCCTCCCCTTATGGTCTAAGATTGCTAACACTTCACTAGTGCAAGGTACTATGCCGACTGCCTAAAAGCAGTGTCGGTATCCCCCATTCTAAAAAAAAAACTAACACAGACCGCTCCAATCTGAATAACTTCTGTCCCATTTCCAAAATCCCCATGCTGGTGAAACTTTTAGAAAAGTGTGTGGAATCACAACTCTGCTTCCACATTGAGACATTTCAACTGTTGGATCATCATCAATCTGGTTTTCGGACAGGGCACCGCACTGCTGAATCTGCACTCATTCGCATCATGGATGACATTTTAAAATTTCTAGACCAAAATCAATCATGCCTCTTGATTCTCCTTGACCTATCTTCTGCCTTCGACAATGTTAACCACATCAAACTACAATCCACTCTGGAACACAGTATGGGCCTATCATGGTCGGTATTGAAATGGATCACTTATTTCCTTCACAACAGAGCCCAAAAAGTGAAGATAAATCAATCCCTATCTCAGCCCTCTACAATAACTATGGGGGTTCCACAAGGGTCCGCCCTGTCACCCATACTCTTCAATTTATTCTTGGAACCATTAGCAAATGCTTTGAACTCCACGAACATTCTTTTTCATATGTATGCGGATAACACTCAACTTTATCTGAAAATCACCTCCCCTGAAGACTTCATCTCACTCAACTCCATTCTGATGAACACTCAAAACTGGCTCACTGACTATTCTACTTTTACAAGAGCCTCACCTTCTTGGCACAAAGCCCCTTGCTTGGCCAGATTTGGGTATCACACTATATACCATGCAGGGTTCACCAGGGGGTCGCAGGGGCTGCCATCCAGATAAACCGAAGAGTCCTTTTCGTGCACACAAAACATTAGGCGGATCCAGGGGGCCCATGCCTCATTGCCACGGGCACGCTATATGGAGAGCATGTCACTATAGGTTGTATTTATGCTCCCTTCTCACTGAGGACTGCCTTTGTCAACAGGATCTCCCAGCTCTGGGGTGAACTTCTGGGGGGCCTGACACTCCTGTGTGGGGACTGGAGCGACACCATGGCCCCTTTAGATAGCGTAACTCGCCAGCAGGTCTTTCCAAACTGAATCTCCTAGCCTCTACCTTAGGCTGGGCAGACATCTAGTGTGAGTATCATCCTGCTGCACAAACTTACACCTTTATGTCCGTGGTGCATGGTTCGCAGTCCCGAACATACCACATTTTTACACCTCGCACATATATTCATAGGTTTTTACAAGTATCTCATCTCCCCAGGGGGCTTTCGGATCACTCCCAAGTCACTCTCAAACTTCATACCTGTTCCCGCGGACTCCCCTTCAGGTGGCGGATGTCCTCGTGGCACCTTCGAGACCCAGACTATCAGGACATGCTAACTAAGGTAGTATACGAATATCTAGACTCTAATGTAGATTCGGCTCCATCCAAGGGTATCCTCCGGGAAGCCCTAAAGCCCACAATCCGTGGGGCAGAAATTGGCTATCGTACCAAAGAGAAACACGCGCGATTAGCGCAGCTGGCAGACCTAGAGTCACGCCAAGTGACCCTGGCGACGCAACTTAATCTGGACTCCAGCCCCCCTCTCCAACGCAACTTGTTGCAGGTGTAATAAACTATACAGCAATATGTATTGGGCGAAGCAAAAGAGATCTGGGAGGTGTCGCAGCACCGGATACAACAATGGGGGGACAAATCGAGTAAAATGCTTCATAGACTATGACAGGTAGACAAATCCCCCGCAGCTGTCCCTACCCTGCGTGACGCTGATGTGGTCTTGTGTTCATCCCCAGAAACGGTGGCTCAAGAATTTGTGCGCCATTTCTCAGCATTATACGAGCGTCGCAAGCAGCTCTCAGAGGCTCAGATAGCTGAGTTATTTAGGGATAATCCACCCTGAAGGCTCACGCACCATATGCAAGACCAATTAGAGGCCCCCATCACAATAGACGAGTTGAGCAAGCCTTGCTTGCCATGCGTCCACGGCGGGCCCTTGGACCTAATGGATTCCCCATAGAGTTCCTGAGCCCACACATGCGCACATTGGGCCCACATTTGCTGGTTGCAATACGGGATGCCCAAGAACGGAGTATACTACCCCGTGATTGGCCTCAAGCGGAGATTGTCTTAATCCTCAAACTGGGCCGCCCTCCGAAGGAGCCCTCATCATACCGCCCCCATCTCCCTTATTAACTTCGAGCCCAAACCTTTAGGGAAGGTCCTTGCAGATCGCCTACGAACTTGCGTATCAGACTTTACCTAGACCAATCTGGCTTTATGCCAAACCAGGCCACCCATCATAACATTCGAAGAGTGTATAATACCATGGCAATGGCCCCAGAGCGCCCAGTCTATATTATTCACTGACATAGACAAAGCATTTGATTCACTTAGTTGGGTATACCTCTTCCAATTACTCATAAATTTCGGCCCACGGTTTATAGCGTATGTCCGTCTAACGGCATTGGTTCGCATAGCGGGACATCGCTCGGACCCCTTCCCTATCTATAGGGGTACGAGGCAGCGTTGCCCCCTGTCCGCGCTTCTATTTGCTCTAGCGGTGAAACCCTTGGCGGTGTGGGTTTGGGGTAACCTGGTACTCCGTGGATTTGAATGGTCTCAGTCGAGATCGGATCGCATTGTGCTATATCTAGTTGACGTCCTTTTCTTTTTGACTGACCCATGGTTCTCGGGTCCACGTCTCCTGCAAATCCTCAGTGTTTGGGGAAACTACGGGTCTTCATAATAACCCTGCCAAATCTGTGCTTTTTCCGGTATGTGGGGACCAGGGGCAGGGCACCTGGGCGAAGCAGCTATCACACACGACTGTGGGTTTTAAATATCTGGGCATCTTCATGTCCCCTTGTCCGAAGATTTGATGGGCTCGCAATATTAACCAGCTACTTACGAGTCTAGGCAATGAAACAACAATATGGTCCTCCCTTCCACCCATTATATGGGCGTTCTGCGATTTTTAAGATGGTCTCTCTGCCTAGAATTCTCTATCGATTACAAAATTTCCCTTACAAAATACCACAATCTTGGTTTGCACAAGTCAATGCCATACACAAAAAAGTTCAGTGGAATGGAGGGGCGATCCGGGCGGCGCTCCACACATGCGCACAATCCACGTACTGTGGTGTTATTGCAGCAGCAGATATATACGCATACTATATTGCCTCTCACCTGCTAATAATAAATGGATGGTGGTATAATTCCCCAGCCGACCTGGCTTTTGCGCTAGAGCATGCGGCAATGGAGGGAGTCCCCCTTCTTCAGCTCCTGTATATCTCCAGGAACCTAGATATATTACCCCCGGCAAGCAGAACTGTAATTCGGCTCTGGCGGAACACGGTGGGGCAGATGGGGTGGTGCGATAGCTTGACCCAGGCAACTCCTCTGTGGCATGGAACATACCTATGCCCGATGACAGCCCTGAAGGGGGTTCCGTAAGTGGCACTTGGTGGGAATATCCACTCTGGGAGACGTAATGCAGGGCACCACCTTGAAATCCTTTTAACGGCTACAAGAGGAATTTCCGCCACATAGGACACAATTTTATAAATATCTCTAATTACACCATGGTTTGGGCCCCCTGATTCATGCTCTAGAGACCCTACCCGCATTCCATCCTCTTGAGGGCCGCCTACTAATGGGGTACCTGGGGTCATATAAAATCCATAAAATTTATCAAACGTTGATGACGCATACACGGACAACACTCAACAAGACTAGGAGAGCACAGCAAGACGACATTCCTGACTTCATGGACGATGACTGGGCGGAAGCCATAGCCAGCGCTCGGGGCGCTACTGTGTCCACACGCTACTGCCTCATACAATTTAAGTATATACACCACGCATACTACACACGATCTCGACTCTGGAAAATGGGAGCTATCCAGTCCCCTGTATTCCTAAGGTGTGAGAGGGAGAAAGGGACATTTCTACACACAGTCTGGAGTTGTACTTCGCTGCAGCCATTCTGGAGAAAGGTGTCGTCTTGCCTAGGGAACATACTCTTATGGGAGCTCCCATTAGACCCAAGACTTTTTCTCCTACACAGCACTGAGGAGATTGGGGGAACAGGTAAAAAAAACATTTGATCTTTTTGGCTCTTACCGTCGACAAACGCGATATTGCCCAGCTGTGGAAGGGAACATCTCCTCCGACTATAGGTAAATGGAAAGCTGAACTGGACAGGTGTATGGGAGCAGGGATTGCAGTGTTTCGGGCCCTTGGCTGATCCAGAAACAGGAACATATGGACCCGGTAGGCGAGGTACCGTGGGATAGACCCTCTTCCCTCCCCCCCTTCCATCTTTAGGGCCCTGGCAGGAATCGCCACTCGTACAAATGACTACTGAACGAATCATTCCATACTATGTAATAGTCTGTCTTTGTACAAATGTAATCTTTATACAATGACTGGTATCTAGAACAGTCTGCACTGTGTTCATGATGTTTAACCTGCAAGTTTCGCAGGCATTGCAGTTGTTTAAATGCTATGGTATTCCTTACCCATGTTATTTTCTACAGGTATTTGTAGGGCTAAGGCCCAGATTGCATCAGGAAAACTGAATAAAATTTGTTATTAAAAAATAAACTGGCTCACTGACAACTACCTCATTCTCAACACCCCCAAAACAGAATTCCTTCTCATCGCTCCCCCAATTACATTCCCAAGATTGACCTTTGGATGAAACATCTTACAGCCTTCAGCTGCTCCCCCCACATTATTGAGCCAGCGAAATCCCTCGGAATCACATTAGACATGCACTTCAACATGAAGTATCATATCAGCAGTGCAACCAAGGAAGCTAAACACCAGTTGAGTATACTAAGGAATCTCAAACCATTCCATCCACAGGAAGACTTCAAATTGGTGGTACAAGCTCTAGTATTCCCAAGACTAGACTACAGTAATTCCACGCTCTTAGGTCTCCCTAAACAGAACTTGGTCCCACTAAATGCTTCCATTAATGCCGCAGCCAGATTGATTACTCGGACAAAAAGAAATTATCACATATCCCCAGCCCTAAAAACCTCAAACTGGTTGCCATACGATGCAAGAATACAGTTAAAAATTGCTCACAAAGCCCTTAATTTCAAGAGCCCTGTTTATCTGGCTCAAAAACTAGAATTATCAGGGGGTTGCAGACCATCACGAAGTACAAGTTCAATGCTCCTGAAACCACAGATTTCCCACAAAATGAGAATGCATAACAGAGCCTTCTCAGGCATTGTCTCAAAGATTTGGAACTCTCTTCCTCCGGACGTCCGTCAAATCTCTTCCACCACTTCTTTCAAAAAGGAAGTGAAAAAAATCATAATGCTCAAGTTTCTGCCCTAAAGACATTGGCTCCTCTGCTTCATTACTGCCCTCTATTCGGATGGCTCGATTGACTTTTACATGGTTATTTAACTCGGAATAACATTGTTAGCATGCTATGTACATGTATGTGTTGAATGTTCTTCTCCCATTACTGTATCTGTCCGACCCTAATGTGAAGTGCTCTGATACCCGCAGGGGTCCTGTTCGTGGCTTGCATATATATGTAACGAATGTTCTCTTCACACTATTGTATCCTACCTACCCAAAATTGTGAAGCGCTGTGATACCCGCCTGGGTCATATTCATGCTTTACAAAACTTTATAAATAAAATTGTATGTGGGTCAAGGACTGTTATATTATCCCTCCCGCCCCCCCCCCCCCCCCGCCCCCCCCAGTTCAATAGCCATCCCAAATGCATCTGGTCATGGGGAGAACTGACCTAACATCAGGCTGCTGGATCTTACAAACAGTACAGTTGGAGAACACTTTCAGATTTGTACAAAAGCCACCAACTCATCCACCAAAAAGGGAACATTGATTGCACTTACTCCCTGGATTTTCACAGAGTGCTTGGCGCCAGTGGCCGCCCTCCTTCCACAACAGCATAACCAGCTGTGCTTGAATGGCAAGCTTGTCAAAGCTTCAAGAGAAGAGGAAAACACTTCTACGCCTGTCTGCATCAACCTGTTTCACAGATTGTATCGGATGTTGAACAGCTAGAATTCTTCTATTCCCCACCGAAAAAACTTTAGTTTTTAGGAGCATTCCTGGGCATGCAGTTGAGGAAGAGCACCCCTTCAACAGAACAGATGGCTAATCTCAGAGTGATGGCAAAAACAACCAAGGTTCAAAGGCAGTGCTTTTTCAATGAGTTAGTTGAACGTCTTTGCTTAACCCTTTTCCCCTGATCTTCAAGGCACTGAGAAAGAAGAGTGTTGATCACTGTTCCCTGATCCTCATTGCCTCATGAATCTCTCGGCATATACGACATTACTACTGAAGATTTATCTCTGGCTCCTCCCTATGCATAAAGAGAGATCCTCCAGCACAACCTAAGTCGCTGAGCCGGACAGCCAGGTACCCGACCCCCTAGCATAATGCCATTTGTACATTCCACTAAACTGCAGGAATATTCTGGTGCAGGCACACGCACCATAGGCAACAGACTTACAACAGTAAATCAAAGCTTTTTGACACATTTTGCAAAGAACCGGTCTCTATGCAAAGCCATCAAGTGCTTTCAAACATGCTAGAATAGTCTTAAATACTTATCAGTGAGAGTTCATCTCACAGCCTTCAGGTTCAGAAGAAGAGAGGCCTCTGCATCATCTTTGTTTTCAAAAAGGTTCATTAATCATTTAATGTAGGGCTTTTTAGAGCCTTCCTATTGGTGTAAAATTGTCCACTGCCATGGGAACTGAACATTGTTTCAAATCAGCTCATGCTGCCTCCTTTAAAGCCAGTTCATAAGATGCACTAAAAATGTATTTTGTTTAAGTTATCGCTATTAGTTGCCCTCTCATCAGACAGGATAGTAGGGAGTTGCATGCATTTACCATTAAAGAGCCTCTTTCTCGATGTACCAAAAACAGTCATCTTAAGAATGAACCTGGAGTTTTTGCTTAAAGTCCATACAGACTTTCATTTTGATGAACCTGTTAGCCTTCATTCCTTTGTGCCTAATCCAACATCACCATCAGAAAAATATTTACACTTGATGTATGTCTGCAGGGCATTGCATCTTTCATAGACCAGACAATTGAATTGTGTGCATCCGACAAGCTTTTAGTATCTTTCACTCGTACAGGAGGAGGTTGCTCCCGGTCCAAAGAGGGTATAGCATGATTGTTGTCAGTCTGTATTACCTTCTGCCACAAGCTGGAAGGTTTACTCCTGGTAAGGCTGAAGGCTCATTCCCCCAGTTGCTTGGTGATAATTGCTTCCCTTTATGCCAGAGTGCCTCTTCTAGTTATTTACTGAGCAGCTACATGGAAAAGGAGGCACACCCCCACCAAGCCACTACTACCTGGATGGAACGCGGCAGCCGATTCAGCATTGGGCCAATAGTTCTCTGCAACATGTCTCAGTATAGGTTAGCCTGCTTCCCTTTTTATTCAGATGCGGGGTTCCAGGCCAGAATATATCTCTATCCCCTCACAAACAAAGCATTGAGGAATTCCTTTTGTAGAGTCAAAGTTTTTGTACCAAGGTTTGGTCTTTCTGCTAGTTGTTGTACCACCTTATAAATGGTTAGAAATTTTGAATCCCACTCCTAAAGCTATTTTCTGCACATAGGGTACCTAGAAGGTTTATGTAAAATGTGCCCAGTTTTATATCCTGCGGATTTTATTATATCAAATATGTCCATTGTCAGGTAAACATTGAGTCTCTTAGGTAAGTGTAACAAAACAGGCTGTTTGCATGTTTCCTCCCATTTTATGCACCATTTGGACTACTAGCTGCTGGTTTTTCCACTCCGAGTGCATGGGGCCCTGTTAACCGGACCTTTGTGCCAGTGCTCTTACCTATTACAAAGTGTATGTCGAATTGGCTATCCCCAATTGTCAAGTACTGACTTATTGATAAGTCCCTAGTATAAAGTGTCCATTGTAATAAGGGCATGTAAGGCAGAGTGTCCACCCAGGGCTGCAGCACTGACTGTTACCCTGTGTGTGACAAAATAGCTCCCACCCTGCCACTGCAGACTGGAAGGCCAGTTGTCGACCTGCCAGTTCGACTTTGCCATTACCATTAATGACAAAGGCACCCCTTCCCTTAACAATATATGCAAGTCCCCATAAGGAAGGCCCTAAGTCAGGGAGCTGTATATTATTAAGTAGGACATGTATGTTTGTTTCTAAACAGGTCCGCACTGTAAGGAACGGTTACAGATCCTTTTCCAGAACTGCTCCTAAACTATTGTAGGAAGGTGGATATCTGACTATGGTTACCCCCAACTTTTTGCCTAGTGTCTAGCTGTTTTTCGACTTAGTTGGCCTGAGATCCTGCCATTCAGGATCTCAGGCTGTCTGCTCGCTCTTTAAAATGGACTCCATGTACCTTGGGTACATACACAATTGGTAAGGATCACCTTATTGGACCCTGTACAGTGTACCCTAGGTACCCAGGGCATAGGTGTACCCTAGGCCTCCCAGGGGCTGCAGCATGTATTATGCCACCCCTGGTCTGGCCTCCCAATCAGACACAACTGTCTGATCACTCAGCTGGGGCAAGGTCGTGTAATCACCCCTTGCTTAGGTGTAGTATTCCTATACCTACCTTATATATAGACACATGTGTACCTATCAGCCACTCCTATGGCAGGCCTTAACAATCCTGGAGGCAGAGTGCTTGGTAACATGTGAGATGGTGCTCTAGCATGAGCTAAGCCTGTCTGCAGCTTTCGGAACCATGTCCTTTTAGCTGTTCTATGATATAGCCTACCATATACTCTTAAAGTGCCTTATAATCTTAAACGGTTATGGTAACTATGGTTTGGCTTTATCAAAACATGTCGTGTAAGGTGTCTAACACTTTGGAATAATACCCCCTATACCATTTCTGGTGATGAGGATATTATTCCCCCCTTCTAGAGGGAGAGACATGTTAAAATCCTACTTTGCTGTTTAACTCTGACCAAAGCCTCAGCATCACAAAATGGATGCTGCTGCCACAGACACGAGTCTGACCTCCTGCAGCTGAGAGCCCTCCCAGCCAGGGAGGCCTGGACAATAGGTTTCCTGCTTGAGGAGGTGCTAGCACCTCCCCAGACAGACTTTAGTGTATTGGGGCAGGGAGGGCTGAAAGGAATGAGACATGCCTGGGGCACACAAGGTGTTCCATGCATAGTCCAGTTCAAACCGGTGCTGGGGCACTCCAGCCCCAGCTCTGGCGCGAAACTGGACAAAGAAAAGGGGGTGTAGCCACTCCCCTTCCTGGTCCCACCCATAGGAGGGACCTTGCAGGGAGCCCAGCCCACTAGCCCAGTATATCAGTAGCTAGTTGGGCCCTGCTTAGATTAGATTATCCTGAACCTGCAACTTGAACAGAAACTCTGGACCTTCGACATTCGACGAAAGAAGAAGACTGAAGAATCTCCCTTGTGGCCAAGGAGTGGCTACCCTTTGCAAACAGGCACCATCAAGAGACTTACCCTTTGCTTTGCTGAAGTTCTACGAGGGACCGACTGCAGAGCCCGACCAGAGCCTTGACTTCCAGACTTCTCCGACCCTGATCCACATCCACAGCCGAGCTGAGATCCGTGGAGGCGACGAGAGACGTGGGACTGGCTACCTGGGAAAAGTGGCGAGTATCTTCCAGCGCAGCTTCTGAGGTACCCTCAAAGTTGTGCACTGGGGATTGAGAAGCCCCAACCCCAAGCACCATCTGCACCGAAGATCAGCCCCCCACACTCCACGAGTCCTGCGTGGGGCCCTTCTGCATTTTCCTGCTTGCCGCGTCTGTTCGGTTGCTTGCCTGTTGGCTAGCGGCCTTTGCGACGACACACCTTTGAATCTTCACTGCTGGTTTGGCTCCTCCAGACTGGCCTCCCGCTCCTCTGCAAAAGAGAAGCACCCCAGACCTTCCTGGTCTGCACCAGAAGCAAGTCCTCCATTCTTCGTGGGTTCCGCTTGCCAAGGCTTGGTGAGTCCTAGTTCAACTTCAACGCCGCCGACAGCAAGAGCCTTCGTGGGACAGCTCGCCTCCTGGTCCTGGTCGTCCACGACGTCTCCTGGTACCCGTGGCTGCTGCGACAAGCTTCACCTCCTCGCCTGCAGTCTTCACGACATCGCCTGGTTCCTTCCTGGTTCCACGTGGTCACTGGCTAGTGACCCAGACTCTGTCCCCTCTGCTTGCAGGTACCCTTCCTTCTTGATCCCGGTCTTGAGATCCACCGGACGCTCTGCACTGACTGCCTGTCAGCAACTTTCCTTCAGGCATCCATAGTCCACGACGAAACCAGACGCAAGTTCACACCTATGCACCCGCAGCCCGTGGGCTAGGTAACTTGGGTACTTCGGTGCTCACAAGGGTAGTGACTATCCTAGGGTCTAGTTTCCGAGTCTCGACTTTCTAGCTACTCCAGAAGTGTCCTAAAACTGCTTATTTCAGAACTGTACTATTTCTATCGATTATACGCATTACGCGTGAGTGTTTCCACTCTGCACCTGAATCCCGTGGGCCTCCCACTTCCTAACTGTTGGTAGTGTAGTGAAGCCCCAGCGATGGCCTAGGCCTATTCTATTTCCGTGACAGTGGTCCTTATACCACTTCTTTAGTATATGGTTTGCGTGGCCCCTAGGGCCTAACTGTATTACTTACCTGTGTGACTTAATGTATGCTTAAATAAGACTGTGTTGTACTTACCTCGAATCTCATAAAGAGTGCTGAGGGTTTGACTAGAATAAATACACTTTATTTTATTTATATATCTGTTGTGGTGTCCTTTCATTTGGTATTCAAGGGATTATATATGGTATCACAGCTGGCTTCACATGCCATTCAGAGTTTAGCCTAAGACTGCTCTTGTCCATGCTACCACTAGGATAGCTGGTCTATAAGGTTGACTTTACAACCAATCACCATAAGGGTCGTTTGTACTGATATAAGGTGTACACTAGAACTAGTGACATCATACATCAGGCCAACTTCTCACAACTATGGAACACACTGCCTGTACATCATCGTTTAGAAACAGACCATAAAAAATTCTGCAAAGTCCTCAAAACCTGGCTATTGTAGCACTCTGCCCCTACCCTTATGGTTCTCTGATTATCCGCTAGCGCTATGAGACCTATGGTTGATATACGCGCTTAATAAATACCCAATACATTCATACATACAACAGCAAAACCCCTAAAGTTGTTTTGCTGTGGAAATGTAAGTAGCCTCATTGTCTAACACAGCATTACTGGCTGGCACCTCAGCATGGCTAACTTCAGAATGGGACTATCCAACTGGGTACTGTAAGGTATTATATTCAACGTGGCACTAATGCCGACGTGATGCCCAGGTCGAATTTAATGTCCCTATTTAAGTAATGCAACTTTTAGGAAGTTGCCACCCAGCAGGTCCAGTAGCCTTACTGGGGCATTGGCCCAAAGAAACTTCGTGTTCGAGGCACATGAGCTGTAGATCATATACTTGTGCATAGATCACCATCTGGTGTTGGGCTCGGATGTTTGCACTTTGTTTCATCTTGGAAGAAGTCTTTGTAGTCACGAGGTAGGTGACGCCTCCTTAGGACCATAATGCGCATGGGCATTGAATCCATCTCCAGATAGTTTTTTTCCGCCATCGGGTTCGGATGTGATTTACTGTGCTCCGGGTTGATATCGGTTTGGAATCTCCCTTCGACACGCAATCCCTTTCCACTCGACTGTATTGTCTCGATCGCATTTCCCTTTTCGACGCTCATCTTTAAAACAAACTCCTCGACCTCGATCTTCGATGTGGGCCGTTGCGCCGATCCGCACCAACCACGCCTGCAGTCAATGGAAAGGACTCATTTCAAAAAATGCCCTGGGTGTGGTGCTAAGTTCCCACACACAGACTTGCACGAGGTTTGTAATCTCTGCCAGTTCCCGGAGCACGAAGACCAGAACTGCAAGGCCTGTGCATCGTTCAGGTCGAAGAAAACCATCCGTGATAGTCGGGCTCGACTTCACGAAATGTCTTGCGGAAGCAGCTCGATTCCGGACATCTTCAGAGCAGAACCCAATATCCAGCAGGAGCAACAAGGTGAAGAAGAAGACATCTCCGTCTCCGAAGCAGACGACTCCGACGTCAATGAGGAGACAGTCACCCCGGCTCAGCAGTTTGTAAGTACCTAAACCCCAAAAACCAAACCTAAGGCTCCGGTAACACCCTCGGGCTCGGGTAGACACCGGCAACATGTCTGACGCCCCGCCCTCGGGCCCGGCTATGAAACCTAAAGATAAGCCTTCCGGCTCAGGCTCGAGCCAACCCCATATGGGTGCCGAAAAGTCACCTTCGGCACCGAAGCATCAGACCAAAGATGTGCCACGCCCTTCTTCCTTGACGCCAAAGGTAGCTTCGACGCCGAAGCCCTCGGCGTCGAAACATATCTGATAGAGACTACTAGCTGCAGATTCCCTAAAGTGGAATTATCCCCAGGCGTGAGACTGGACCCGGAAAACTTTCTTGCCCAGCATCTCTGCGCGCCAGGGGGCTGTACCACGCGACTCTGCCCCGACGTCCTCCGCTGGTGTGACGTCAGCGAGGTCACATAAGCCTCACTCCGGCACGCTGACATCAGTTTTCTTCTTTTCCGCGTGCAACGCGGATCCAGATCGTGTTCCTGGCCTGTTTCCAGGCCTTCTTGTTACGCTTTGCGTTTTCTTGAGAACAGTGTGCGAATGCCTTCAGGCTTCAAAACGTGCTAGTCTTGGGCGCGCCAGATGTTGGCGACGAACCCTCACCCCATCTGTACGTGGTGTTTGGGGTA